>NW_027475878.1:20000-28453 GCF_051020985.1 Nomia melanderi | reverse complement strand
GATCGTCGCAAGACGGACAGAAGCGAAAGCATTTGCCAAAAATGTTTTCATTAATCAAGAACGAAAGTTAGAGGTTCGAAGGCGATCAGATACCGCCCTAGTTCTAACCATAAACGATGCCAGCTAGCGATCCGCCGAAGTTCCTCCGATGACTCGGCGGGCAGCTTCCGGGAAACCAAAGCTTTTGGGTTCCGGGGGAAGTATGGTTGCAAAGCTGAAACTTAAAGGAATTGACGGAAGGGCACCACCAGGAGTGGAGCCTGCGGCTTAATTTGACTCAACACGGGAAACCTCACCAGGCCCGGACACCGGAAGGATTGACAGATTGATAGCTCTTTCTTGATTCGGTGGGTGGTGGTGCATGGCCGTTCTTAGTTGGTGGAGCGATTTGTCTGGTTAATTCCGATAACGAACGAGACTCTAGCCTGCTAAATAGACGTAACTTATGGTATCTCGAAGGCCCCCGGCTTCTGTCGGTGGGTTTTTACTACCAACGTACAAACAAATCTTCTTAGAGGGACAGGCGGCTTCTAGCCGCACGAGATTGAGCAATAACAGGTCTGTGATGCCCTTAGATGTTCTGGGCCGCACGCGCGCTACACTGAAGGAATCAGCGTGTTTTCCCTGGCCGAAAGGCCCGGGTAACCCGCTGAACCTCCTTCGTGCTAGGGATTGGGGCTTGCAATTTTTCCCCATGAACGAGGAATTCCCAGTAAGCGCGAGTCATAAGCTCGCGTTGATTACGTCCCTGCCCTTTGTACATACCGCCCGTCGCTACTACCGATTGAATGATTTAGTGAGGTCTTCGGACTGGTGCGCGGCAATGTTGTTGCATTGCCGATGTTGCCGGGAAGATGACCAAACTTGATCATTTAGAGGAAGTAAAAGTCGTAACAAGGTTTCCGTAGGTGAACCTGCGGAAGGATCATTAACGAGCAAAATACACTACAAGAACTGACCGAAAGAAGGAAACATGAGAAATATAAAGAGTGGAGCGAAAGATAATATAAAAAGGAGCGAAAGATACATACATATATATATATAAGTGTACGAGTTCAATTTCTGCACACACTCGATACACAAGAGAAATAATATTATATATACAGAGGAGGAAGGAGCGATAAACGTGCAACAACGCTTCCTCGTGAAAAATACTTGAACGATCATGCACAGAGAGGTATCTCGATACCTGCTCTGCTGTATGACTAGACGGCTTACGCGCGGAGAGTTCATCTCCCGTCCGTCGGAAATTTCGAACGGCTTACGCGCGGAGAAATACACTTCTCCCGTCCGTCGAAATTTTTTTTTTTTACTTTGAACAAGGCGCATAGAGCCCGCCGAACCACGATTTCCGTGCGTCTTACATCTTTCGACGATGGGACGATCCACGCGAAGAGTTGTTTCGTGCTCGCGCGAGGTGCGATAGCGTCGATTCGCTTTTCTGTACGGGGAGAAATAGAACGATGAGTTGACTTATCGGGTCTTCGTTGGAATTACCGTCGCTGGCATTGTAAACTCCAGATGACCTTGTGATTCCTTCGTCGGGCACTGGTAAAGGGTGGCGATGATTCGTTCTATAATAGAAATACCCGTCGTAGCGATTCGGCCGAGACACCCGCCACGAAACACTCTCTCGTCGTGGAATCCCCGCGTCGGAGAGTAAAACGCGCGAAGGCTTACTATGAGAGAAGAAATAGTATATGCCGGTGGTTCGCGTGTGTAGGCTCTATACGAAATTGCGATTCAAGAGAGTAGGAAAAGACGCGATGAACCACGATTTCCGTGCGTCTTACGTCTCTCGACGATGGGACGATCCACGCGAAGAGTTGTTACGTGCTCGCGCGAGGTGCGATAGCGTCGATTCGCTTTTCTGTACGGGGAGAAATAGAACGATGAGCTGACTTATCGGGTCTTCGTTGGAATTACCGTCGCTGGCATTGTAAACTCCAGATGACCTTGTGATTCCTTCGTCGGGCACTGGTAAAGGGTGGCGATGATTCGTTCTATAATAGAAATACCCGTCGTAGCGTTTCGGCCTAGTCACCCGCCACGAAACACTCTCTCGTCGTGGAATCCCCGCGTCGGAGAGTAAAACGCCGAAGGCTTACTTATGAAACTTACGTCTCTCGACGATGGGACGATCCACGCGAAGAGTTGTTACGTGCACGCGTATGGTGCGATTGCGTCGATTCGCTTTTCTGTACGGGGAGCAATAGAACGTTGAGTTGACTTATCGGGTCTTCGTTGGAATTACCGTCGCTGGCATTGTAAACTCCAGATGACCTTGTGATTCCTTCGTCGGGCACTGGTAAAGGGTGCGATGATGCGTTCTATAATAGAAATACCCGTCGTAGCGTTTCTTCCGAGTCAACCCGCTCACGAAACACTCTCTCGTCGTGGAATCCCCGCGTCGGAGAGTAAAACGCGAATTCATAGTATGGAAACTTACGTCTCTCGACGATGGGACGATCCACGCGAAGAGTTGTTACGTGCACGCGTATGGTGCGATTGCGTCGATTCGCTTTTCTGTACGGGGAGTAATAGAACGTTGAGTTGACTTATCGGGTCTTCGTTGGAATTACCGTCGCTGGCATTGTAAACTCCAGATGACCTTGTGATTCCTTCGTCGGGCACTGGTAAAGGGTGGCGATGATGCGTTCTATAATAGAAATACCCGTCGTAGCGTTTCTTCCGAGTCAACCCGCTCACGAAACTCTCTCTCGTCGTGGAATCCCCGCGTCGGAGAGTAAAACGCGAATTCATACTATGAAAACTTACGTCTCTCGACGATGGGACGATCCACGCGAAGAGTTGTTTACGTGCACGCGTATGGTGCGATTGCGTCGATTCGCTTTTCTGTACGGGGAGAAATAGAACGTTGAGTTGACTTATCGGGTCTTCGTTGGAATTACCGTCGCTGGCATTGTAAACTCCAGATGACCTTGTGATTCCTTCGTCGGGCACTGGTAAAGGGTGGCGATGATGCGTTCTATAATAGAAATACCCGTCGTAGCGTTTCTTCGGAGTCAACCCGCTCACGAAACTCTCTCTCGTCGTGGAATCCCCGCGTCGGAGAGTAAAACGCGAATTCATACTATGAAAACTTACGTCTCTCGACGATGGGACGATCCACGCGAAGAGTTGTTTACGTGTACGCGTATGGTGCGATTGCGTCGATTCGCTTTTCTGTACGGGGAGAAATAGAACGTTGAGTTGACTTATCGGGTCTTCGTTGGAATTACCGTCGCTGGCATTGTAAACTCCAGATGACCTTGTGATTCCTTCGTCGGGCACTGGTAAAGGGTGGCGATGATGCGTTCTATAATAGAAATACCCGTCGTAGCGTTTCTTCCGAGTCAACCCGCTCACGAAACTCTCTCTCTCGTCGTGGAATCCCCGCGTCGGAGAGTAAAACGCCGAAGGCTTACTATGAAACTTACGTCTCTCGACGATGGGACGATCCACGCGAAGAGTTGTTACGTGCACGCGTATGGTGCGATTGCGTCGATTCGCTTTTCTGTACGGGGAGTAATAGAACGTTGAGTTGACTTATCGGGTCTTCGTTGGAATTACCGTCGCTGGCATTGTAAACTCCAGATGACCTTGTGATTCCTTCGTCGGGCACTGGTAAAGGGTGGCGATGATGCGTTCTATAATAGAAATACCCGTCGTAGCGTTTCTTCCGAGTCAACCCGCTCACGAAACTCTCTCTCGTCGTGGAATCCCCGCGTCGGAGAGTAAAACGCGAATTCATACTATGAAAACTTACGTCTCTCGACGATGGGACGATCCACGCGAAGAGTTGTTTACGTGCACGCGTATGGTGCGATTGCGTCGATTCGCTTTTCTGTACGGGGAGAAATAGAACGTTGAGTTGACTTATCGGGTCTTCGTTGGAATTACCGTCGCTGGCATTGTAAACTCCAGATGACCTTGTGATTCCTTCGTCGGGCACTGGTAAAGGGTGGCGATGATGCGTTCTATAATAGAAATACCCGTCGTAGCGTTTCTTCCGAGTCAACCCGCTCACGAAACTCTCTCTCGTCGTGGAATCCCCGCGTCGGAGAGTAAAACGCGAATTCATACTATGAAAACTTACGTCTCTCGACGATGGGACGATCCACGCGAAGAGTTGTTTACGTGCACGCGTATGGTGCGATTGCGTCGATTCGCTTTTCTGTACGGGGAGAAATAGAACGTTGAGTTGACTTATCGGGTCTTCGTTGGAATTACCGTCGCTGGCATTGTAAACTCCAGATGACCTTGTGATTCCTTCGTCGGGCACTGGTAAAGGGTGGCGATGATGCGTTCTATAATAGAAATACCCGTCGTAGCGTTTCTTCCGAGTCAACCCGCTCACGAAACTCTCTCTCGTCGTGGAATCCCCGCGTCGGAGGGTAAAACGCGATATATAATAGTATATGCCAGTGGTTCGCGCGCGTCGTCTCTGAGATACGCGGTCGACAGAGTTCCGAAAACACGTGATGTGCCACGATTTCCGTGCGTCTTACATCTTTCGACGATGGGACGATCCACGCGAAGAGAACGTTCGTGCTTGCGTGAGGTGCAACAGCGTCGATTCGCTTTTCTGTACGGGGAGAAATAGAACGTTGAGTTGACTTATCGGGTCTTCGTTGGAATTACCGTCGCTGGCATTGTAAACTCCAGATGACCTTGTGATTCCTTCGTCGGGCACTGGTAAAGGGTGGCGATGATTCGTTCTATAATAGTAATACCCGTCGTAGCGTTTCGACCGATGTCACCCGCCACGAATGTCTCTCTCGACGTGGAAACCCCGCGCCGAAGAGTAAACGCGAAGGCTTACCATACGAAAGAAAACGGTATTATACGCCTGTGGTATGTGCGTCTCGGCTCTGTGATACGCGATCGGCAGAGTTACAAAAAAACGTTGATGGGCCACGATTTCCGTGCGTCTTACATCTTTCGACGATGGGACGATCCACGCGAAGAGTAGTTACGTGCTCGCGCGAGGTGCGATAGCGTCGATTCGCTTTTCTGTACGGGGAGAAATAGAACGATGAGTTGACTTATCGGGTCTTCGTTGGAATTACCGTCGCTGGCATTGTAAACTCCAGATGACCTTGTGATTCCTTCGTCGGGCACTGGTAAAGGGTGGCGATGATTCGTTCTATAATAGAAATACCCGTCGTAGCGATTCGGCCGAGACACCCGCCACGAAACTCTCTCTCGTCGTGGAATCCCCATGTCGGAGAGTAAAACGCGAAGGCTAACTATATAAGAAACATATAGTATTATTTATGCCTGTGGTTCTCCGTTTGTCCTACTCTCAGATACGCGACTCGGAGAGTTACGAATAATCGTGATGGACCACGATTTCTGTACGTCTTACATCTTTCGACGATGGGACGATCCACGCGAAGAGATCATTCCTGCTTGCGTGAGGTGCGATAGCGCCGATTCGCTTTTCTGTACGGGGAGAAATAGAACGATGAGTTGACTTATCGGGTCTTCGTTGGAATTACCGTCGCTGGCATTGTAAACTCCAGATGACCTTGTGATTCCTTCGTCGGGCACTGGTAAAGGGTGGCGATGATTCGTTCTATAATAGAAATACCCGTCGTAGCGATTCGGCCGTGTCACCCGCCACGAAAATCTCTCTCGTCGTGGAATCCCCGCGTCGTAGAGTAAACGCGAAGGCTTGCTATAGAAGACTATAGTTTATACGCCTGTGGTTCACCGGTTGCCTGCTCTCCGGGGTACGCGATCGCGCAGGAGTTACGGAAGAACTTGATGGGCCACGATCTCCAAGCGGCTATATCTTTCGACGATGGGACGATTCACGCGAAGAGAACGTTCGTGCATGCGTGAGGTGCGATAGCGTTGATTCGCTTGTCTGTACGGGGAGAAATAGAACGATGAGTTGACTTATCGGGTCTTCGTTGGAATTACCGTCGCTGGCATTGTAAACTCCAGATGACCTTGTGATTCCTTCGTCGGGCACTGGTAAAGGGTGGCGATGATTCGTTCTATAATAGAAATACCCGTCGTAGCGTTTCGACCGATGTCACCCGCCACGAAATTCTCTCTCGTCGTGGAATCCCCGCGTCGGAGAGTAACCGCCGAAGGCTTGCTATAGAAGACTATAGTTTATACGCCTGTGGTTCACCGGTTGCCGGCTCTCCGGGGCACGCGATCGCGCGAAGGTTACGGAGGGACGTGAAGCGCCCGAGCAATGAAACGTCCGCAGGAGGAAACGAGCAACCGCCGAACATTGTTTCGCGACGTTTCCATAATGTATTGTCGTTTCGCTCGCATCCCGCTTCTTTCCCCTAGTTTCCTCGACGCGTAGTTTCGCAGCCTTAGTGGACGAATCATTCTCGATTCGAGGAAAGATATGCAGTGGGGCGTGCAATGAGCCCGCCAGAGACCACGATCTCCAATGCGTCTTTACATCTTTCGACGATGGGATGATCCACGCGAAGAGAACGTTCGTGCTTGCGCGAGGTGCGTTAGCGTCGATTCGCTTTTCTGTACGGGGAGAAATAGAACGATGAGTTGACTTATCGGGTCTTCGTTGGAATTACCGTCGCTGGCATTGTAAACTCCAGATGACCTTGTGATTCCTTCGTCGGGCACTGGTAAAGGGTGGCGATGATTCGTTCTATAATAGAAATACCCGTCGTAGCGATTCGGCCGAGTCACCCGCCACGAAACTGTCTCTCTTTCGTCGTGGAAACCCCGCGTCGGAGAGTAAAACGCGCGAAGGCTGTGACTGTAACATATATATATACAGTATACAATGCCTGTGGTTTTTGCGCGTGTCGGCTCTTCGGTATACGCGATCGGCCAGAGTTACGGAGGGACGGTGAAGCGCACGAGAAATTGAAACGGCCGCACGATTGGAACCGAGCAACCGTCGAACATTGTTTCGCGACGTTTCCATAATGCGTTTTCGTTTCGCTCGCATACCGCTTCTTTTCCCCTAGTCTCTGAGACGCGTTTTCGAGCCGTTCTTCTACTATCGATTCTCGTAGAGAGAAGGGACCGGGTAGTCTGGAAGTGGAACCCGCATCTTGCGTGTACCGTACACGGAATTGAGAGGACCGGCCGTGAAGCTCG
Organism: Nomia melanderi; assembly: GCF_051020985.1. Taxonomy (NCBI): domain Eukaryota; kingdom Metazoa; phylum Arthropoda; class Insecta; order Hymenoptera; family Halictidae; genus Nomia; species Nomia melanderi. The sequence goes on along the minus strand of NW_027475878.1, from coordinate 21,352 downwards.
TTTTAAAGCCGTGCGTCTGACACCCAACTCTTGCGCGCCAATTTCGCGGCAAGAGATAATATGGGACGAATGACCGGCAAAGAGCCAGCTGTGAAGTCTGTTTTTTTAATCGAATCCGTGGACGTGTGTATGCCGTAGCGTCGCTCGTCGTGTTCGTTCATGGTCGTTCCGAGAGAAAGAACGAAAGCGGTAACGAAGGGACCGGCCGTGAAGCTCGTTTTAAAGCCGCGCGTCTGACACCCAACTCTTGCGCGCCAATTTCGCGGCAAGAGATAACATGGGACGAATGACCGGCAAAGAGCCAGCTGTGAAGTCTTTTTTCATTATTTGCTTTCAATCGATCGATCGGTACGATTCGTGCAACGTTTCGCGCGATGCGACGCGAAAACATGCGCGCAACAATAGATGCGTCTGATCGGAAGAACGCGAGGGTCGACTGCACGCGATGGATTCAGTATCGGGTAGGATACAAAATATATCCCCGTCGTTTCCACGCGTGCGAGTCTTCTGCGTCTTTCGCGGGTTTTTGAATGCACTATACGCCCGGAACGTCGAGAAATATATACATATTACTTGAACGTTTTTCGTCTCGAAAGGCTTCGGTGTCGTCTCCAAGGCGACGCCTGAATCTCCTTCGCGCGCTGGTCGGAGATTCAGGTATCAACTTTTATCTTCTCTTTGAAAGAAGAGAGATATTAGGTCGAACAAATGAGAATAAAATTATATATGTGAAATATAAAATTTATACGATTACCCTGAACGGTGGATCACTTGGCTCGTGGGTCGATGAAGAACGCAGCTAATTGCGCGTCAACGTGTGAACTGCAGGACACATGAACATCGACATTTCGAACGCACATTGCGGTCCACGGATACAATTCCTGGACCACGCCTGGCTGAGGGTCGTTTACGTACCATACACTGCTTGCGTAGCTCTGTCAAATCCCCGCCGTCGTTCACCTCTTCGGATCGAACGTTTTTTTACCGAAGGGCGCAAAGAACGTTTCTGAGTCGGGTTAAGAGAAGGATGCTACGTACGAGCGAACGATGGGTGTCTCGTCGGCGTTTGTCGCGGACACGCGAAAATTCTGTGAATTTCACGGACAGTGTACGTTCTAGTTGTTGCAAAACGATCGGAATCGTTTGTATGGACTCGCGTGAGTGTTCGCGGCGTCGTGCGTCGTTCAATTACGACCGCCCGCGGATACCGCTCCACTGCGATATGGATCTGAGCGACAACTTTTTCGGCTGTTCGTGAGATGAACGGTTTCGTGTGTTTAGAAAAATTTTTTTTCCCGCGCTCCCGACGTCACCTGAAATGATGCGTCAGAGGTGAAAGAAAATATTAAGAA
>NW_027475878.1:10000-12500 GCF_051020985.1 Nomia melanderi | reverse complement strand
AAACTGCGTTTTTATGCGTGGATTAAACATTAAAAAAATTTTGAAATATGTGATGAAAAAGTTTACTCTTGACCGTTCGGACTTAGAAAAATTTCGAGTACCTCGGATCGCCTGCTGGAATTACCGCACGGCCTGGACAGCCCGCATCGACCGATACATTTTTTCCATTTTCAGTGAAAAAAAAATTTTTGTCAATTTTCTCAACGTTAAAAACGTTAATAAACTGCGTTTTTATGCGTGGATTAAACATTAAAAAAATTTTGAAATATGTGATGAAAAAGTTTACTCTTGACCGTCGGGACTTAGAAAAATTTCGAGTACCCCGGATCGCCTGCTGGAATTACCGCACGGCCTGGATAGCCCGCATCGACCGATACATTTTTTCCATTTTCAGTGAAAAAAAAATTTTTGTCAATTTTCTCAACGTTAAAAACTGCGATAAACTGCGTTTTTATGCGTAGATTAAACATTGAAAAAATTTTGAAATATGCGATGAAAAAGTTTACTCTTGACCGTCGGGACTTAGAAAAATTTCGAGTACCCCGGATCGCCTGCTGGCATTACCGCACGGGCTGGACACCTCGCTCCGACGAATCGGTTTTTTCCATTTTTTTTGAAAAATAAATTTTTGTAATTTTTTTTAATGTCAAAAACGTTAATAAACGTCATGTTTACGCATGGATTAAACATTGAAATAATTTTAAAACACTTATTAAAAAAGTTGGTGTCGACCGTGGGACTTAGAAAAATTTCGGGAAGTCCGATTCGCCTGCTGGAATTACCGCACGGGCAGGACACCTCGCTCCGACGAATCGGTTTTTTCCATTTTTTTTGAAAAATAAATTTTTGTAATTTTTTTTAACGTTGAAAACGTTAATAAACATCATGTTTACGCATGGATTAAACATTGAAATAATTTTAAAACGCTTATTAAAAAAGTTGGTGTCGACCGTGGGACTTAGAAAAATTTCGGGAAGTCCGATTCGCCTGCTGGAATTACCGCACGGGCTGGACACCTCGCTCCGACGAATCGGTTTTTTTCCATTTTTTTTGAAAAATAAATTTTTGTAATTTTTTTTAATGTCAAAAACGTTAATAAACGTCATGTTTACGCATGGATTAAACATTGAAATAATTTTAAAACACTTATTAAAAAAGTTGGTGTCGACCGTGGGACTTAGAAAAATTTCGGGAAGTCCGATTCGCCTGCTGGAATTACCGCACGGGCTGGACACCTCGCTCCGCCGAATCGGTATTTTCCATTTTTCTTGAAAAATAAATTTTTGTAATTTTTTTTAACGTTGAAAACGTTAATAAACATCATGTTTACGCATGGATTAAACATTGAAATAATTTTAAAACGCTTATTAAAAAAGTTGGTGTCGACCGTGGGACTTAGAAAAATTTCGGGAAGTCCGATTCGCCTGCTGGAATTACCGCACGGGCAGGACACCTCGCTCCGACGAATCGGTTTTTTCCATTTTTTCCGAAAAATAAATTTTTGTAATTTTTTTTAATGTTAAAAACGTTAATAAACTTCATGTTTACGCATGGATTAAACATTGAAATAATTTTAAAACACTTATTAAAAAAGTTGGTGTCGACCGTGGGACTTAGAAAAATTTCGGGAAGTCCGATTCGCCTGCTGGAATTACCGCACGGGCTGGACACCTCGCTCCGCCGAATCGGTTTTTTCCTTTTTTTCCGAAAAATAAATTTTTGTAATTTTTTTTAATGTTAAAAACGTTAATAAACTTCATGTTTACGCATGGATTAAACATTGAAATAATTTTAAAACGCTTATTAAAAAAGTTGGTGTCGACCGTGGGACTTAGAAAAATTTCGGGAAGTCCGATTCGCCTGCTGGAATTACCGCACGGGCAGGACACCTCGCTCCGACGAATCGGTTTTTTCCATTTTTTCCGAAAAATAAATTTTTGTAATTTTTTTTAATGTTAAAAACGTTAATAAACTTCATGTTTACGCATGGATTAAACATTGAAATAATTTTAAAACACTTATTAAAAAAGTTGGTGTCGACCGTGGGACTTAGAAAAATTTCGGGAAGTCCGATTCGCCTGCTGGAATTACCGCACGGGCTGGACACCTCGCTCCGCCGAATCGGTTTTTTCCTTTTTTTCCGAAAAATAAATTTTTGTAATTTTTTTTAATGTTAAAAACGTTAATAAACTTCATGTTTACGCATGGATTAAACATTGAAATAATTTTAAAACGCTTATTAAAAAAGTTGGTGTCGACCGTGGGACTTAGAAAAATTTCGGGAAGTCCGATTCGCCTGCTGGAATTACCGCACGGGCAGGACACCTCGCTCCGACGAATCGGTTTTTTCCATTTTTTCCGAAAAATAAATTTTTGTAATTTTTTTTAATGTTAAAAACGTTAATAAACTTCATGTTTACGCATGGATTAAACATTGAAATAATTTTAAAACGCTTATTAAAAAAGTTGGTGTCGACCGTGGGACTTAGAAAAATTTCGG
>NW_027475878.1:0-5000 GCF_051020985.1 Nomia melanderi | reverse complement strand
GCACGCGTATGGTGCGATTGCGTCGATTCGCTTTTCTGTACGGGGAGCAATAGAACGTTGAGTTGACTTATCGGGTCTTCGTTGGAATTACCGTCGCTGGCATTGTAAACTCCAGATGACCTTGTGATTCCTTCGTCGGGCACTGGTAAAGGGTGGCGATGATGCGTTCTATAATAGAAATACCCGTCGTAGCGTTTCTTCCGAGTCAACCCGCTCACGAAACACTCTCTCGTCGTGGAATCCCCGCGTCGGAGAGTAAAACGCGAATTCATAGTATGGAAACTTACGTCTCTCGACGATGGGACGATCCACGCGAAGAGTTGTTACGTGCACGCGTATGGTGCGATTGCGTCGATTCGCTTTTCTGTACGGGGAGTAATAGAACGTTGAGTTGACTTATCGGGTCTTCGTTGGAATTACCGTCGCTGGCATTGTAAACTCCAGATGACCTTGTGATTCCTTCGTCGGGCACTGGTAAAGGGTGGCGATGATGCGTTCTATAATAGAAATACCCGTCGTAGCGTTTCTTCCGAGTCAACCCGCTCACGAAACTCTCTCTCGTCGTGGAATCCCCGCGTCGGAGAGTAAAACGCGAATTCATACTATGAAAACTTACGTCTCTCGACGATGGGACGATCCACGCGAAGAGTTGTTTACGTGCACGCGTATGGTGCGATTGCGTCGATTCGCTTTTCTGTACGGGGAGAAATAGAACGTTGAGTTGACTTATCGGGTCTTCGTTGGAATTACCGTCGCTGGCATTGTAAACTCCAGATGACCTTGTGATTCCTTCGTCGGGCACTGGTAAAGGGTGGCGATGATGCGTTCTATAATAGAAATACCCGTCGTAGCGTTTCTTCGGAGTCAACCCGCTCACGAAACTCTCTCTCGTCGTGGAATCCCCGCGTCGGAGAGTAAAACGCGAATTCATACTATGAAAACTTACGTCTCTCGACGATGGGACGATCCACGCGAAGAGTTGTTTACGTGTACGCGTATGGTGCGATTGCGTCGATTCGCTTTTCTGTACGGGGAGAAATAGAACGTTGAGTTGACTTATCGGGTCTTCGTTGGAATTACCGTCGCTGGCATTGTAAACTCCAGATGACCTTGTGATTCCTTCGTCGGGCACTGGTAAAGGGTGGCGATGATGCGTTCTATAATAGAAATACCCGTCGTAGCGTTTCTTCCGAGTCAACCCGCTCACGAAACTCTCTCTCTCGTCGTGGAATCCCCGCGTCGGAGAGTAAAACGCCGAAGGCTTACTATGAAACTTACGTCTCTCGACGATGGGACGATCCACGCGAAGAGTTGTTACGTGCACGCGTATGGTGCGATTGCGTCGATTCGCTTTTCTGTACGGGGAGTAATAGAACGTTGAGTTGACTTATCGGGTCTTCGTTGGAATTACCGTCGCTGGCATTGTAAACTCCAGATGACCTTGTGATTCCTTCGTCGGGCACTGGTAAAGGGTGGCGATGATGCGTTTCTATAATAGAAATACCCGTCGTAGCGTTTCTTCCGAGTCAACCCGCTCACGAAACTCTCTCTCGTCGTGGAATCCCCGCGTCGGAGAGTAAAACGCGAATTCATACTATGAAAACTTACGTCTCTCGACGATGGGACGATCCACGCGAAGAGTTGTTTACGTGCACGCGTATGGTGCGATTGCGTCGATTCGCTTTTCTGTACGGGGAGAAATAGAACGTTGAGTTGACTTATCGGGTCTTCGTTGGAATTACCGTCGCTGGCATTGTAAACTCCAGATGACCTTGTGATTCCTTCGTCGGGCACTGGTAAAGGGTGGCGATGATGCGTTCTATAATAGAAATACCCGTCGTAGCGTTTCTTCCGAGTCAACCCGCTCACGAAACTCTCTCTCGTCGTGGAATCCCCGCGTCGGAGAGTAAAACGCGAATTCATACTATGAAAACTTACGTCTCTCGACGATGGGACGATCCACGCGAAGAGTTGTTTACGTGCACGCGTATGGTGCGATTGCGTCGATTCGCTTTTCTGTACGGGGAGAAATAGAACGTTGAGTTGACTTATCGGGTCTTCGTTGGAATTACCGTCGCTGGCATTGTAAACTCCAGATGACCTTGTGATTCCTTCGTCGGGCACTGGTAAAGGGTGGCGATGATGCGTTCTATAATAGAAATACCCGTCGTAGCGTTTCTTCCGAGTCAACCCGCTCACGAAACTCTCTCTCGTCGTGGAATCCCCGCGTCGGAGGGTAAAACGCGATATATAATAGTATATGCCAGTGGTTCGCGCGCGTCGTCTCTGAGATACGCGGTCGACAGAGTTCCGAAAACACGTGATGTGCCACGATTTCCGTGCGTCTTACATCTTTCGACGATGGGACGATCCACGCGAAGAGAACGTTCGTGCTTGCGTGAGGTGCAACAGCGTCGATTCGCTTTTCTGTACGGGGAGAAATAGAACGTTGAGTTGACTTATCGGGTCTTCGTTGGAATTACCGTCGCTGGCATTGTAAACTCCAGATGACCTTGTGATTCCTTCGTCGGGCACTGGTAAAGGGTGGCGATGATTCGTTCTATAATAGTAATACCCGTCCGTAGCGTTTCGACCGATGTCACCCGCCACGAATGTCTCTCTCGACGTGGAAACCCCGCGCCGAAGAGTAAACGCGAAGGCTTACCATACGAAAGAAAACGGTATTATACGCCTGTGGTATGTGCGTCTCGGCTCTGTGATACGCGATCGGCAGAGTTACAAAAAAACGTTGATGGGCCACGATTTCCGTGCGTCTTACATCTTTCGACGATGGGACGATCCACGCGAAGAGTAGTTACGTGCTCGCGCGAGGTGCGATAGCGTCGATTCGCTTTTCTGTACGGGGAGAAATAGAACGATGAGTTGACTTATCGGGTCTTCGTTGGAATTACCGTCGCTGGCATTGTAAACTCCAGATGACCTTGTGATTCCTTCGTCGGGCACTGGTAAAGGGTGGCGATGATTCGTTCTATAATAGAAATACCCGTCGTAGCGATTCGGCCGAGACACCCGCCACGAAACTCTCTCTCGTCGTGGAATCCCCATGTCGGAGAGTAAAACGCGAAGGCTAACTATATAAGAAACATATAGTATTATTTATGCCTGTGGTTCTCCGTTTGTCCTACTCTCAGATACGCGACTCGGAGAGTTACGAATAATCGTGATGGACCACGATTTCTGTACGTCTTACATCTTTCGACGATGGGACGATCCACGCGAAGAGATCATTCCTGCTTGCGTGAGGTGCGATAGCGCCGATTCGCTTTTCTGTACGGGGAGAAATAGAACGATGAGTTGACTTATCGGGTCTTCGTTGGAATTACCGTCGCTGGCATTGTAAACTCCAGATGACCTTGTGATTCCTTCGTCGGGCACTGGTAAAGGGTGGCGATGATTCGTTCTATAATAGAAATACCCGTCGTAGCGATTCGGCCGTGTCACCCGCCACGAAAATCTCTCTCGTCGTGGAATCCCCGCGTCGTAGAGTAAACGCGAAGGCTTGCTATAGAAGACTATAGTTTATACGCCTGTGGTTCACCGGTTGCCTGCTCTCCGGGGTACGCGATCGCGCAGGAGTTACGGAAGAACTTGATGGGCCACGATCTCCAAGCGGCTATATCTTTCGACGATGGGACGATTCACGCGAAGAGAACGTTCGTGCATGCGTGAGGTGCGATAGCGTTGATTCGCTTGTCTGTACGGGGAGAAATAGAACGATGAGTTGACTTATCGGGTCTTCGTTGGAATTACCGTCGCTGGCATTGTAAACTCCAGATGACCTTGTGATTCCTTCGTCGGGCACTGGTAAAGGGTGGCGATGATTCGTTCTATAATAGAAATACCCGTCGTAGCGTTTCGACCGATGTCACCCGCCACGAAATTCTCTCTCGTCGTGGAATCCCCGCGTCGGAGAGTAACCGCCGAAGGCTTGCTATAGAAGACTATAGTTTATACGCCTGTGGTTCACCGGTTGCCGGCTCTCCGGGGCACGCGATCGCGCGAAGGTTACGGAGGGACGTGAAGCGCCCGAGCAATGAAACGTCCGCAGGAGGAAACGAGCAACCGCCGAACATTGTTTCGCGACGTTTCCATAATGTATTGTCGTTTCGCTCGCATCCCGCTTCTTTCCCCTAGTTTCCTCGACGCGTAGTTTCGCAGCCTTAGTGGACGAATCATTCTCGATTCGAGGAAAGATATGCAGTGGGGCGTGCAATGAGCCCGCCAGAGACCACGATCTCCAATGCGTCTTTACATCTTTCGACGATGGGATGATCCACGCGAAGAGAACGTTCGTGCTTGCGCGAGGTGCGTTAGCGTCGATTCGCTTTTCTGTACGGGGAGAAATAGAACGATGAGTTGACTTATCGGGTCTTCGTTGGAATTACCGTCGCTGGCATTGTAAACTCCAGATGACCTTGTGATTCCTTCGTCGGGCACTGGTAAAGGGTGGCGATGATTCGTTCTATAATAGAAATACCCGTCGTAGCGATTCGGCCGAGTCACCCGCCACGAAACTGTCTCTCTTTCGTCGTGGAAACCCCGCGTCGGAGAGTAAAACGCGCGAAGGCTGTGACTGTAACATATATATATACAGTATACAATGCCTGTGGTTTTTGCGCGTGTCGGCTCTTCGGTATACGCGATCGGCCAGAGTTACGGAGGGACGGTGAAGCGCACGAGAAATTGAAACGGCCGCACGATTGGAACCGAGCAACCGTCGAACATTGTTTCGCGACGTTTCCATAATGCGTTTTCGTTTCGCTCGCATACCGCTTCTTTTCCCCTAGTCTCTGAGACGCGTTTTCGAGCCGTTCTTCTACTATCGATTCTCGTAGAGAGAAGGGACCGGGTAGTCTGGAAGTGGAACCCGCATCTTGCGTGTACCGTACACGGAATTGAGAGGACCGGCCGTGAAGCTCGTTTTAAAGCCGTGCGTCTGACACCCAACTCTTGCGCGCCAATTTCGCGGCAAGAGATAA
>NW_027475877.1:15000-22500 GCF_051020985.1 Nomia melanderi | reverse complement strand
TTACTTATGAAACTTACGTCTCTCGACGATGGGACGATCCACGCGAAGAGTTGTTACGTGCACGCGTATGGTGCGATTGCGTCGATTCGCTTTTCTGTACGGGGAGCAATAGAACGTTGAGTTGACTTATCGGGTCTTCGTTGGAATTACCGTCGCTGGCATTGTAAACTCCAGATGACCTTGTGATTCCTTCGTCGGGCACTGGTAAAGGGTGGCGATGATGCGTTCTATAATAGAAATACCCGTCGTAGCGTTTCTTCCGAGTCAACCCGCTCACGAAACACTCTCTCGTCGTGGAATCCCGCGTCGGAGAGTAAAACGCGAATTCATAGTATGGAAACTTACGTCTCTCGACGATGGGACGATCCACGCGAAGAGTTGTTACGTGCACGCGTATGGTGCGATTGCGTCGATTCGCTTTTCTGTACGGGGAGTAATAGAACGTTGAGTTGACTTATCGGGTCTTCGTTGGAATTACCGTCGCTGGCATTGTAAACTCCAGATGACCTTGTGATTCCTTCGTCGGGCACTGGTAAAGGGTGGCGATGATGCGTTCTATAATAGAAATACCCGTCGTAGCGTTTCTTCGAGTCAACCCGCTCACGAAACTCTCTCTCGTCGTGGAATCCCCGCGTCGGAGAGTAAAACGCGAATTCATACTATGAAAACTTACGTCTCTCGACGATGGGACGATCCACGCGAAGAGTTGTTTACGTGCACGCGTATGGTGCGATTGCGTCGATTCGCTTTTCTGTACGGGGAGAAATAGAACGTTGAGTTGACTTATCGGGTCTTCGTTGGAATTACCGTCGCTGCATTGTAAACTCCAGATGACCTTGTGATTCCTTCGTCGGGCACTGGTAAAGGGTGGCGATGATGCGTTCTATAATAGAAATACCCGTCGTAGCGTTTCTTCGGAGTCAACCCGCTCACGAAACTCTCTCTCGTCGTGGAATCCCCGCGTCGGAGAGTAAAACGCGAATTCATACTATGAAAACTTACGTCTCTCGACGATGGGACGATCCACGCGAAGAGTTGTTTACGTGTACGCGTATGGTGCGATTGCGTCGATTCGCTTTTCTGTACGGGAGAAATAGAACGTTGAGTTGACTTATCGGGTCTTCGTTGGAATTACCGTCGCTGGCATTGTAAACTCCAGATGACCTTGTGATTCCTTCGTCGGGCACTGGTAAAGGGTGGCGATGATGCGTTCTATAATAGAAATACCCGTCGTAGCGTTTCTTCCGAGTCAACCCGCTCACGAAACTCTCTCTCTCGTCGTGGAATCCCCGCGTCGGAGAGTAAAACGCCGAAGGCTTACTATGAAACTTACGTCTCTCGACGATGGGACGATCCACGCGAAGAGTTGTTACGTGCACGCGTATGGTGCGATTGCGTCGATTCGCTTTTCTGTACGGGGAGTAATAGAACGTTGAGTTGACTTATCGGGTCTTCGTTGGAATTACCGTCGCTGGCATTGTAAACTCCAGATGACCTTGTGATTCCTTCGTCGGGCACTGGTAAAGGGTGGCGATGATGCGTTCTATAATAGAAATACCCGTCGTAGCGTTTCTTCCGAGTCAACCCGCTCACGAAACTCTCTCTCGTCGTGGAATCCCCGCGTCGGAGAGTAAAACGCGAATTCATACTATGAAAACTTACGTCTCTCGACGATGGGACGATCCACGCGAAGAGTTGTTTACGTGCACGCGTATGGTGCGATTGCGTCGATTCGCTTTTCTGTACGGGAGAAATAGAACGTTGAGTTGACTTATCGGGTCTTCGTTGGAATTACCGTCGCTGGCATTGTAAACTCCAGATGACCTTGTGATTCCTTCGTCGGGCACTGGTAAAGGGTGGCGATGATGCGTTCTATAATAGAAATACCCGTCGTAGCGTTTCTTCCGAGTCAACCCGCTCACGAAACTCTCTCTCGTCGTGGAATCCCGCGTCGGAGAGTAAAACGCGAATTCATACTATGAAAACTTACGTCTCTCGACGATGGACGATCCACGCGAAGAGTTGTTTACGTGCACGCGTATGGTGCGATTGCGTCGATTCGCTTTTCTGTACGGGGAGAAATAGAACGTTGAGTTGACTTATCGGGTCTTCGTTGAATTACCGTCGCTGGCATTGTAAACTCCAGATGACCTTGTGATTCCTTCGTCGGGCACTGGTAAAGGGTGGCGATGATGCGTTCTATAATAGAAATACCCGTCGTAGCGTTTCTTCCGAGTCAACCCGCTCACGAAACTCTCTCTCGTCGTGGAATCCCCGCGTCGGAGGGTAAAACGCGATATATAATAGTATATGCCAGTGGTTCGCGCGCGTCGTCTCTGAGATACGCGGTCGACAGAGTTCCGAAAACACGTGATGTGCCACGATTTCCGTGCGTCTTACATCTTTCGACGATGGGACGATCCACGCGAAGAGAACGTTCGTGCTTGCGTGAGGTGCAACAGCGTCGATTCGCTTTTCTGTACGGGGAGAAATAGAACGTTGAGTTGACTTATCGGTCTTCGTTGGAATTACCGTCGCTGGCATTGTAAACTCCAGATGACCTTGTGATTCCTTCGTCGGGCACTGGTAAAGGGTGGCGATGATTCGTTCTATAATAGTAATACCCGTCGTAGCGTTTCGACCGATGTCACCCGCCACGAATGTCTCTCTCGACGTGGAAACCCCGCGCCGAAGAGTAAACGCGAAGGCTTACCATACGAAAGAAAACGGTATTATACGCCTGTGGTATGTGCGTCTCGGCTCTGTGATACGCGATCGGCAGAGTTACAAAAAAACGTTGATGGGCCACGATTTCCGTGCGTCTTACATCTTTCGACGATGGGACGATCCACGCGAAGAGTAGTTACGTGCTCGCGCGAGGTGCGATAGCGTCGATTCGCTTTTCTGTACGGGGAGAAATAGAACGATGAGTTGACTTATCGGGTCTTCGTTGGAATTACCGTCGCTGGCATTGTAAACTCCAGATGACCTTGTGATTCCTTCGTCGGGCACTGGTAAAGGGTGGCGATGATTCGTTCTATAATAGAAATACCCGTCGTAGCGATTCGGCCGAGACACCCGCCACGAAACTCTCTCTCGTCGTGGAATCCCCATGTCGGAGAGTAAAACGCGAAGGCTAACTATATAAGAAACATATAGTATTATTTATGCCTGTGGTTCTCCGTTTGTCCTACTCTCAGATACGCGACTCGGAGAGTTACGAATAATCGTGATGGACCACGATTTCTGTACGTCTTACATCTTTCGACGATGGGACGATCCACGCGAAGAGATCATTCCTGCTTGCGTGAGGTGCGATAGCGCCGATTCGCTTTTCTGTACGGGGAGAAATAGAACGATGAGTTGACTTATCGGGTCTTCGTTGGAATTACCGTCGCTGGCATTGTAAACTCCAGATGACCTTGTGATTCCTTCGTCGGGCACTGGTAAAGGGTGGCGATGATTCGTTCTATAATAGAAATACCCGTCGTAGCGATTCGGCCGTGTCACCCGCCACGAAAATCTCTCTCGTCGTGGAATCCCCGCGTCGTAGAGTAAACGCGAAGGCTTGCTATAGAAGACTATAGTTTATACGCCTGTGGTTCACCGGTTGCCTGCTCTCCGGGGTACGCGATCGCGCAGGAGTTACGGAAGAACTTGATGGGCCACGATCTCCAAGCGGCTATATCTTTCGACGATGGGACGATTCACGCGAAGAGAACGTTCGTGCATGCGTGAGGTGCGATAGCGTTGATTCGCTTGTCTGTACGGGGAGAAATAGAACGATGAGTTGACTTATCGGGTCTTCGTTGGAATTACCGTCGCTGGCATTGTAAACTCCAGATGACCTTGTGATTCCTTCGTCGGGCACTGGTAAAGGGTGGCGATGATTCGTTCTATAATAGAAATACCCGTCGTAGCGTTTCGACCGATGTCACCCGCCACGAAATTCTCTCTCGTCGTGGAATCCCCGCGTCGGAGAGTAACCGCCGAAGGCTTGCTATAGAAGACTATAGTTTATACGCCTGTGGTTCACCGGTTGCCGGCTCTCCGGGGCACGCGATCGCGCGAAGGTTACGGAGGGACGTGAAGCGCCCGAGCAATGAAACGTCCGCAGGAGGAAACGAGCAACCGCCGAACATTGTTTCGCGACGTTTCCATAATGTATTGTCGTTTCGCTCGCATCCCGCTTCTTTCCCCTAGTTTCCTCGACGCGTAGTTTCGCAGCCTTAGTGGACGAATCATTCTCGATTCGAGGAAAGATATGCAGTGGGGCGTGCAATGAGCCCGCCAGAGACCACGATCTCCAATGCGTCTTTACATCTTTCGACGATGGGATGATCCACGCGAAGAGAACGTTCGTGCTTGCGCGAGGTGCGTTAGCGTCGATTCGCTTTTCTGTACGGGGAGAAATAGAACGATGAGTTGACTTATCGGGTCTTCGTTGGAATTACCGTCGCTGGCATTGTAAACTCCAGATGACCTTGTGATTCCTTCGTCGGGCACTGGTAAAGGGTGGCGATGATTCGTTCTATAATAGAAATACCCGTCGTAGCGATTCGGCCGAGTCACCCGCCACGAAACTGTCTCTCTTTCGTCGTGGAAACCCCGCGTCGGAGAGTAAAACGCGCGAAGGCTGTGACTGTAACATATATATATACAGTATACAATGCCTGTGGTTTTTGCGCGTGTCGGCTCTTCGGTATACGCGATCGGCCAGAGTTACGGAGGGACGGTGAAGCGCACGAGAAATTGAAACGGCCGCACGATTGGAACCGAGCAACCGTCGAACATTGTTTCGCGACGTTTCCATAATGCGTTTTCGTTTCGCTCGCATACCGCTTCTTTTCCCCTAGTCTCTGAGACGCGTTTTCGAGCCGTTCTTCTACTATCGATTCTCGTAGAGAGAAGGGACCGGGTAGTCTGGAAGTGGAACCCGCATCTTGCGTGTACCGTACACGGAATTGAGAGGACCGGCCGTGAAGCTCGTTTTAAAGCCGTGCGTCTGACACCCAACTCTTGCGCGCCAATTTCGCGGCAAGAGATAATATGGGACGAATGACCGGCAAAGAGCCAGCTGTGAAGTCTGTTTTTTTAATCGAATCCGTGGACGTGTGTATGCCGTAGCGTCGCTCGTCGTGTTCGTTCATGGTCGTTCCGAGAGAAAGAACGAAAGCGGTAACGAAGGGACCGGCCGTGAAGCTCGTTTTAAAGCCGCGCGTCTGACACCCAACTCTTGCGCGCCAATTTCGCGGCAAGAGATAACATGGGACGAATGACCGGCAAAGAGCCAGCTGTGAAGTCTTTTTTCATTATTTGCTTTCAATCGATCGATCGGTACGATTCGTGCAACGTTTCGCGCGATGCGACGCGAAAACATGCGCGCAACAATAGATGCGTCTGATCGGAAGAACGCGAGGGTCGACTGCACGCGATGGATTCAGTATCGGGTAGGATACAAAATATATCCCCGTCGTTTCCACGCGTGCGAGTCTTCTGCGTCTTTCGCGGGTTTTTGAATGCACTATACGCCCGGAACGTCGAGAAATATATACATATTACTTGAACGTTTTTCGTCTCGAAAGGCTTCGGTGTCGTCTCCAAGGCGACGCCTGAATCTCCTTCGCGCGCTGGTCGGAGATTCAGGTATCAACTTTTATCTTCTCTTTGAAAGAAGAGAGATATTAGGTCGAACAAATGAGAATAAAATTATATATGTGAAATATAAAATTTATACGATTACCCTGAACGGTGGATCACTTGGCTCGTGGGTCGATGAAGAACGCAGCTAATTGCGCGTCAACGTGTGAACTGCAGGACACATGAACATCGACATTTCGAACGCACATTGCGGTCCACGGATACAATTCCTGGACCACGCCTGGCTGAGGGTCGTTTACGTACCATACACTGCTTGCGTAGCTCTGTCAAATCCCCGCCGTCGTTCACCTCTTCGGATCGAACGTTTTTTTACCGAAGGGCGCAAAGAACGTTTCTGAGTCGGGTTAAGAGAAGGATGCTACGTACGAGCGAACGATGGGTGTCTCGTCGGCGTTTGTCGCGGACACGCGAAAATTCTGTGAATTTCACGGACAGTGTACGTTCTAGTTGTTGCAAAACGATCGGAATCGTTTGTATGGACTCGCGTGAGTGTTCGCGGCGTCGTGCGTCGTTCAATTACGACCGCCCGCGGATACCGCTCCACTGCGATATGGATCTGAGCGACAACTTTTTCGGCTGTTCGTGAGATGAACGGTTTCGTGTGTTTAGAAAAATTTTTTTTCCCGCGCTCCCGACGTCACCTGAAATGATGCGTCAGAGGTGAAAGAAAATATTAAGAAGTCGAGAGAGAGAGAGACTACACACGTTTTATTCATATTTTGTATACCGTGCGTGAGACGGATGTGCACGACACGTCGTATGTCGGTATATTACCGACTGGCCCCAGGGAGATTGTTTTCTTCCTCTCTTACGAATGAGATGTACGTTTCGGAGGATCGTCGTTACCGAAACACACGGCAAAACGAGACTTCTCGCAGCAGAACCTTTATACACAATACACATCGACTCTTTTTACCCCGAGAGAGAGAGAAAAGGTGTATTTCTTTTTTTTATTTTTCGAATTCGACGCACGAACGCTTTGACGACTGGAGAAAAACACGGTGTGTGTTAAAATCGTGCGGGACGAGCATGCGTATTCGTAACGGGTCGAATAGTTCTTATTCCCCGTCGTCGCGTGTCCTCGCTGGACCACCACCGTGCGCTTCCGCCACGTTCAGTTGAATTTCGAAATATATATATATAAAAAGAATCACCATATACTCTCTTTCGGGAGGTGTATTTTTATCGGTTTCTGCTATAGAGAAGAGACGGAGATCGTGTTGTGAGGTGTAACGTTTCTGTATCCCCGTTTCGGAGGATCGTCGTTATCGGCGGAACACACGTCAAAACGAGACTTCTCGCAGAACCTTTATACACAATACACATCGACTCTTTTACCCCGAGAGAGAGAAAAGGTGTTTTTCTTTTTTTTTTATTTTTCGAATTCGACGCACGAACGCTTTGACGACTGGAGAAAAACACGGTGTGTGTTAAAATCGTGCGGGACGAGCATGCGTATTCGTAACGGGTCGAATAGTTCTTATTCCCCGTCGTCGCGTGTCCTCGCTGGACCACCACCGTGCGCTTCCGCCACGTTCAGTTGTATTTCGAAATATATATATATATAAAAAGAATCACCATATACTCTCTTTCGGGAGGTGTATTTTTATCGGTTTCTGCTATAGAGAAGAGACGGACGATCGTGTGTGACACCACGTGGTAACGTTTCCGTATCCCCGTAAAATACGTTTATCTTTTCTCGTAGAAAAGAGAGAGGAAGAGGCAGGAGCTCCTCTTTGGCGAGGCTTTCGAACGTCGCGTCCCGTCCGCCGGAATATAATGATATAAATATATAACCGCCGCCGACTTTGTGCGAAAGCGTTGAAACGAACGCGTCGG
>NW_027475877.1:5000-7500 GCF_051020985.1 Nomia melanderi | reverse complement strand
TGGTGTCGACCGTGGGACTTAGAAAAATTTCGGGAAGTCCGATTCGCCTGCTGGAATTACCGCACGGGCTGGACACCTCGCTCCGCCGAATCGGTATTTTCCATTTTTCTTGAAAAATAAATTTTTGTAATTTTTTTTAACGTTGAAAACGTTAATAAACATCATGTTTACGCATGGATTAAACATTGAAATAATTTTAAAACGCTTATTAAAAAAGTTGGTGTCGACCGTGGGACTTAGAAAAATTTCGGGAAGTCCGATTCGCCTGCTGGAATTACCGCACGGGCAGGACACCTCGCTCCGACGAATCGGTTTTTTCCATTTTTTCCGAAAAATAAATTTTTGTAATTTTTTTTAATGTTAAAAACGTTAATAAACTTCATGTTTACGCATGGATTAAACATTGAAATAATTTTAAAACACTTATTAAAAAAGTTGGTGTCGACCGTGGGACTTAGAAAAATTTCGGGAAGTCCGATTCGCCTGCTGGAATTACCGCACGGGCTGGACACCTCGCTCCGCCGAATCGGTTTTTTCCTTTTTTTCCGAAAAATAAATTTTTGTAATTTTTTTTAATGTTAAAAACGTTAATAAACTTCATGTTTACGCATGGATTAAACATTGAAATAATTTTAAAACGCTTATTAAAAAAGTTGGTGTCGACCGTGGGACTTAGAAAAATTTCGGGAAGTCCGATTCGCCTGCTGGAATTACCGCACGGGCAGGACACCTCGCTCCGACGAATCGGTTTTTTCCATTTTTTCCGAAAAATAAATTTTTGTAATTTTTTTTAATGTTAAAAACGTTAATAAACTTCATGTTTACGCATGGATTAAACATTGAAATAATTTTAAAACACTTATTAAAAAAGTTGGTGTCGACCGTGGGACTTAGAAAAATTTCGGGAAGTCCGATTCGCCTGCTGGAATTACCGCACGGGCTGGACACCTCGCTCCGCCGAATCGGTTTTTTCCTTTTTTTCCGAAAAATAAATTTTTGTAATTTTTTTTAATGTTAAAAACGTTAATAAACTTCATGTTTACGCATGGATTAAACATTGAAATAATTTTAAAACGCTTATTAAAAAAGTTGGTGTCGACCGTGGGACTTAGAAAAATTTCGGGAAGTCCGATTCGCCTGCTGGAATTACCGCACGGGCAGGACACCTCGCTCCGACGAATCGGTTTTTTCCATTTTTTCCGAAAAATAAATTTTTGTAATTTTTTTTAATGTTAAAAACGTTAATAAACTTCATGTTTACGCATGGATTAAACATTGAAATAATTTTAAAACGCTTATTAAAAAAGTTGGTGTCGACCGTGGGACTTAGAAAAATTTCGGGAAGTCCGATTCGCCTGCTGGAATTACCGCACGGGCTGGACACCTCGCTCCGCCGAATCGGTTTTTTCCTTTTTTTCCGAAAAATAAATTTTTGTAATTTTTTTTAATGTTAAAAACGTTAATAAACTTCATGTTTACGCATGGATTAAACATTGAAATAATTTTAAAACGCTTATTAAAAAAGTTGGTGTCGACCGTGGGACTTAGAAAAATTTCGGGAAGTCCGATTCGCCTGCTGGAATTACCGCACGGGCAGGACACCTCGCTCCGACGAATCGGTTTTTTCCATTTTTTTTGAAAAATAAATTTTTGTAATTTTTTTTAATGTTAAAAACGTTAATAAACTTCATGTTTACGCATGGATTAAACATTGAAATAATTTTAAAACGCTTATTAAAAAAGTTTACTCTTGACCGTGGGGACTTAGAAAAATTCCGGCTTGCACGGATTCGACCACTCTGTTTTTCGGAGTTTCTGAGAAAAATAAATTTTTGTAATTTTTTTCATTATGATTTCTGAGTTCTCCCAGTAGTTTAATGTAAGGATTAAGCATTTAAAAATTTTTAAATCGAATATTAAAAAAGTTTACTCTTGCAATTTTTGGAAAAAAAAAATTCTAAAAAATTTTTCTTTCGGTGGAAACTAACGTTTAATATGTACAATAACGATTTATCGAATAAAAATCGTATGTTAATATATGTTCGAATCGACCATAGTTTCAGCGGCTAAGTACCAGCAGCCCGGCCGGTTGGTCTGTACGCGCGGCAGTTTACCACCATAAGCGCCCGTGCTGAGCGGCCGGCGCCGCGGTCGTCGCGGCCGCCCGTTTGGTTACTATAAGAGAGCACGTCGGTTCGAGCGGACCGGTCGGCGCAGCGGCGGGCGAGCGGCTATTCTACGATCTCGGTCGAGAAGCAGTCGTTCAGCTCCTCGAGGTCCATTCCTCGACTGTTCTGTACCGCGTTCCGTTGCGAATTTTTCTCTACACAGCATGACCACGGGTCGGTGTCTCAGACCGAATGGCCCTTATGTGGTAAGCCCAGAATGTTGGGTTGGATACAACGTATATTCGTTATACTTGTACGACTCTCACATCAACTCTCAGAAACCCAAAAGGGGTTTTCTATCCGAGCGAAAATATATTTTTCGTATACAAAAA
>NW_027475876.1:0-28508 GCF_051020985.1 Nomia melanderi | reverse complement strand
TATAGGTTTATATAGTTTTAAATAGTTTTATATAGTTTGATATTGTTTGATATAGTTTTATAGAGTTTTTATATATTTTTATATAGTTTTATATAGTTTTATAGAGTTTTATATAGTTTTATATAGTTTTATATGGTTTTATATAGTTTTATATAGTTTTATATAGTTTTATATAGTTTTGTTAGTTTTATATAGTTTTATATAGTTATATATAGTTTTATTAGTTTTATATAGTTTTATATAATTTTATATAGGTTTATATAGTTTTGTTAGTTTTATATAGTTTTATATAGTTTTATATAGTTTTGTAGAGTTTTATAAAGTTTTATATAGTTTTATATAGTTTTATATAGCTTTATATAGTTTTATATAGTTTTATATAGTTTTATATAGTTTTATATAGTTTTGTTAGTTATATATAGTTTTATATAGTTTTATATAGGTTTATATATTTTTATATAGCTTTATGTAGTTTTATATAATTTTATATAGTTTTATATAGTTTTATATAGTGTTATATAGTTTTATAGAGTTTGATATAGTTTTATATAGTTTTATATAGTTTTATATACTTTTTTAGAGGTTTATATAGTTTTGTATAGTTTTATATAGTTTTATTAGTTTTATATAGCTTTATATAGTTTTATATAGTTTTATATAGTTTTATATAGTTTTATATAGTTTTATATAGTTTTATTAGTTTTATACAGTTTTATATAGTAGTATATAGTATTATATAATTTTAATAGTTTTATATAGTTTTATATAGATTTTTATAGTTTTATATGGTTTTGTTAGTTTTATATAGTTTTATATAGTTTTAATATAGTTTTATATAGTTTTATTAGTTTTATATAGTTTTATATAGTTTTATATAGTCTTATATAGTTTTATATAGTTTTATATAGTTTTATATAGTTTGATATTGTTTGATATAGTTTTATAGAGTTTTATATAGTTTTATTTGTTTGATAAAGTTTTATATAGTTTTATATATTTCAGTTAGTTTTATATATTTTTATATAATTTTATATAGTTTTATATAGTTTTATAGAGGTTTATATAGTTTTACATAGTTTTGTTAGTTTTGTATAGATTTACATAATTTTATAGGGTATTATATAGTTTTATATAGCTTTATTAGTATTATACAGTTCTATATAGTACTATATAGTTTTATATAATTTTAATAGTTTTATATAGTATTATATAGTTTTGTTAGTTTTATATAGGTTTATATATTTTTATATAGCTTTATGTAGTTTTATATAATTTTATATAGTTTTATATAGTTTTATATAGTGTTATATAGTTTTATAGAGTTTGATATAGTTTTATATAGTTTTATATAGTTTTATATAGTTTTATATAGTTTTATATACTTTTTTAGAGGTTTATATAGTTTTGTATAGTTTTATTAGTAGTTTATTGTTTTATATAGGGTTGTATAGTTTTATACTGTTTTATATAGTTTTATATAGTTTTATATAGTATTGTATTATTTTATATAGTTTTAATAGTTTTATATAGTTCTATATAGTTTTATACATTTTTATACTGTTTTGTATAGTTGTATATTGTTTTATATAGCTTTATATAGTTTTACACAGATTTATATAGTTTTATATAGTTTTATACAGTCTTATTAGTTTTATGTAGTTCTATATAGTTTTATACATTTTTATACTGTTTTATGAAGTTTTATATTGTTTTATATAGCTTCATATAGTTTTGCTCAGTTTTATATAGTTTTATATAGGTTTATATAGTTTTATACAGTTTTATTTTGTTTTATATAGTTTTATATAGTATTTTATAGATTTATATAGTTTTGTTAGTTTTATATAGTTTTATATAGTTTTATATAGTTTTATATTGTTTAATTCGTTTTATATAGTTTTATCTATTTTTATATAGTTTTATTAGTTTTTTTATAGCTTTATATAGTTTGATATTGTTTGATATAGTTTTATAGAGTTTTATATAGTTTTATATAGTTTGATATTGTTTGATATAGATTTATATAGTTTTATACAGTTTTATACTGTTTTATATAGTTTTATACAGTTTTATATAGTACTATATAGTTTTATATAATTTTAATAGTTTTATATAGTTTTATATAGTTTTTTATAGTTTTATATAGTTTTGTTAGTTTTATATAGTTTTATATAGTTTTATATAGTTTTATATAGTACTATATAGTTTTTATAGTTTTATTAGTTTTATATAGTTTTATATAGTCTTATTTAGCTTTATATAGTTTTATTAAGTATTATACAGTTTTATATAGTTTTAAATAGTTCTACATAGTTTTATACAGCTATATATAGTTTCATATAGTTTTATACAGTTTCATACAGTTTTATATAGTTTAAATAGTTTTATATAGTTTTGTTAGTTTTATATAGTTTTATATAGTTTTATATAGTACCATATAGTTTTATATAATTTTAATAGTTTTATATAGTTTTATATAGTTTTTACAGTTTTATATAGTTTTGTTAGTTTCATATAGTTTTATATAGTTTTATATAGTTTTATTAGTTTTATATAGTTTTATATAGTTTTATATAGTTTTATAGAATTTTATATGGTTTTATTAGTTTTATGTAGTTCTATATAGTTTTATACATTTTTATACTGTTTTATAGAGTTTTATATTGTTTTATATAGCTTTATATAGTTTTGCTCAGTTTTATATAGTTTTATATAGTTTTATATAGTTTTATATAGTTTTATACAGTTTTATATTGTTTTATATAGTTTTATATAGTTTTATATAGTTTATATAGTTTTATATAGTTTTATATAGTTTTATATAGTTTTATATAGTTTTATATAGTTTTATATAGTTTTATATAGTTTTATATAGTTTTATATAGTTTTATAGAGGTTTATATAGTTTTATATAGTTTTATTAGTTTTATATAGTTTTATATAGTACAATATAGTTTTATATAATTTTATTAGTTTTATATAGTTTTATATAATTTTATATAGTTTTATATGGTTTTATATAGTTTTATATAGTTTTATATAGTTCTATAGAGTTTTATATAGGTTTATATAGTTTTCTTAGTTTTATATAGTTTTATATAGTTTTATATAGTTTTATATAGTTTTATACAGTTTTATATAGTTTTGTTAGCTTTATATAGTTTTATATCGTTTTATATAGTTTTATATAGTTTTATACAGTTTTCCACAGTTTTATGTAATTTTATATAGTTTTAAACAGTTTTATTAGTTTTTTATTGTTTTATATAGTGTTGTATAGTTTTAATCTGTTTCATATAGTTTTATACAGATTTATAAAGTCTTATATAGTTTTATTAGATTTATATAGCTGTATAAAGTTTTATGTACCATTATATAGTTTTATGTAGTTTTATATAGTTTTATATAGTTTTATATTATTTTATTTAGTTTTATTAGTTGTTTATTGTTATACATAGTTTTGTATAGTTTTATTAGTTTTATATAGTTTTATATAGTTTTATATAGTTTTATATAGTTTTATATAGTTTGATATAGTTTGATATAGTTTTATATAGTTTTTTTAGTTTTATATAGTTTTATATAGTTTTATATAGCTTTATTAGTTTTATATAGTTGTATATAGTTTTATATAGTTTTTTTAGTTTTATATAGTTTTATATAGTTTTATTAGTTTTATATAGTTTTATATAGTTTTATATAGTTTTGTAGAGTTTTATATACTTTTTTAGAGGTTTATATAGTTTTATATAGTTTTGTTAGTTTTATTAGTTTTATACAGTTATATATAGTACTATATA
Source organism: Nomia melanderi (assembly GCF_051020985.1). Taxonomy (NCBI): domain Eukaryota; kingdom Metazoa; phylum Arthropoda; class Insecta; order Hymenoptera; family Halictidae; genus Nomia; species Nomia melanderi. Next base: position 24,708 of record NW_027475876.1, on the reverse strand, counting down.
GTTTTATATAATTTTAATAGTTTTTTGTAGTTTCATATAGATTTGTTAGTTTTGTATAGTTTTGTATAGTTTTATATAGTTTTATATAGTTTTATATAGTGTTATATAGTTTTATACAGTTTTATATAGTTTAATTACTTTTATACAGTTTTATACTGTTTTATATAGTTTTATATAGATTTATATAGTTTTATAGAGTTTTATATAGTTTTATCTAGTTTTATATGGTTTTATATAGTTTTATATAGTTTTATAGAGTTTTATACAGTTTATATAAAACTGTTATACAGTTTTATATAGTTTTGTTAGCTTTATATAGTTTTATATCGTTTTATATAGTTTTATATAGTTTTATACAGTTTTCCACAGTTTTATGTAATTTTATATAGTTTTAAACAGTTTTATTAGTTTTTTATTGTTTTATATAGTGTTGTATAGTTTTAATCTGTTTCATATAGTTTTATACAGATTTATAAAGTCTTATATAGTTTTATTAGATTTATATAGCTGTATAAAGTTTTATGTACCATTATATAGTTTTATGTAGTTTTATATAGTTTTATATAGTTTTATATTATTTTATTTAGTTTTATTAGTTGTTTATTGTTATACATAGTTTTGTATAGTTTTATTAGTTTTATATAGTTTTATATAGTTTTATATAGTTTTATATAGTTTTATATTGTATTATATAGTTTTATATAGTTTTATAGAGTTTTATATAGGTTTATATAGTTTTGTTAGTTTTATATAGTTTTATATAGTATTATACAGTTTTATATAGTTTTATATAGTTTTATATAGTTTTATATAGTTTTATTTAGTTTTATATAGTTTTGTTAGTTTTCTATACTTTTATATAGTTTTATATAGTTTTGTATAGTTTTATTAGTTGTTTGTTGTTTTATATAGGGTTGTATAGTTTTATACAGTTTTATATAGTTTTATAGAGTTTTATATAGTATTGTATAGTTTTATATAGTTTTATTAGTTTTATATAGTTCTATATAGTTTTCTACATTTTTATACTGTTTTATATAGTTTTACACAGTTTTATATAGTTTTTTATAGTTTTTTATAGTTTTATACAGTTTTATAAAGTTATATAAAATTTTATATAGTACTATATAGTTTTATATAGTTTTATTAGTTTTATTTGGTTTTATATAGTTTTATATAGTTTTATATAGTTTTGTTGGTTTTATATAGCTTTATATAGTTTTATAGAGTTTTATATAGATTTATATAGTTTTGCACAGTTTTATATAGTTTTATATAGTTTTATTAGTTTTATATAGTTTTATAAAGTTTTGTATAGTTTTACATAGTTTTATATACTTTTATATAGTTTTATATAGTTTTATATAGTTTTATGTAATTTTGTATAGTTTTATATAGTTTTATTAGTTTTTTATTGTTTTATATAGTTTTGTATAGTTTTTATCAGTTTCATATAGTTTTATACAGATTTATAAAGTCTTATATAGTTTTATTAGATTTATATAGCTGTATGAAGTTTTATGTAGCATTATATAGTTTTATATAGTTTTATATAGCTTTATATAGTTTTATATTGTTTTATATAGATTTATATAGTTTTGCACAGTTTTATATAGTTTTATATAGTTTTATATAGTTTTATACAGTTTTATATAGTTATATATAGTTTTATATAGTTCTATATAGTTTGGTATAGTTTTATATAGTTTTATATAGTTTTATTAGTTTTATATAGTTTTTTAAAGTTTTGTATAGTTTTACATAGTTTTATATAGTTTTATATAGTTTTATATAGTTTGATATAGTTTGATATAGTTTTATATAGTGTTATATAGTTTCATAGAGTTTTATATAGTTTTAAATAGTTTTATATAGTTCTATATAGATTTATATAGTTCTATATAGTTTTATAGAGTTTCATATAATTTTATATAGTTTTATTAGTTGTATATAGTTTTATATGATTTATATAGTTTTATAAATTTTTATATAGTTTTATATAGTTTTGTTAGTTTTTTATAGTTTTATATAGTTTTATATAGTGTTATATAGTATTATATAGATTTATTAGTTTTAAATCGTTTTATATAGTTTTATATAGTTTCATATAGTTTTATACAGTTATATATAGTTTTATATAGTTTTGATAGTTTTATATTGTTTTATATAGTTTTATATTGTTTTATATAGTTTTATATAGTTTTATATAGTTTTATATAGTTTTATATAGTTTTATAGAGGTTTATATAGTTTTATATAGTTTTATTAGTTTTATATAGTTTTATATAGTACAATATAGTTTTATATAATTTTATTAGTTTTATATAGTTTTATATAATTTTATATAGTTTTATATGGTTTTATATAGTTTTATATAGTTTTATATAGTTCTATAGAGTTTTATATAGGTTTATATAGTTTTCTTAGTTTTATATAGTTTTATATAGTTTTATATAGTTTTATATAGTTTTATACAGTTTTATATAGTTTTGTTAGCTTTATATAGTTTTATATCGTTTTATATAGTTTTATATAGTTTTATACAGTTTTCCACAGTTTTATGTAATTTTATATAGTTTTAAACAGTTTTATTAGTTTTTTATTGTTTTATATAGTGTTGTATAGTTTTAATCTGTTTCATATAGTTTTATACAGATTTATAAAGTCTTATATAGTTTTATTAGATTTATATAGCTGTATAAAGTTTTATGTACCATTATATAGTTTTATGTAGTTTTATATAGTTTTATATAGTTTTATATTATTTTATTTAGTTTTATTAGTTGTTTATTGTTATACATAGTTTTGTATAGTTTTATTAGTTTTATATAGTTTTATATAGTTTTATATAGTTTTATATAGTTTTATATAGTTTGATATAGTTTGATATAGTTTTATATAGTTTTTTTAGTTTTATATAGTTTTATATAGTTTTATATAGCTTTATTAGTTTTATATAGTTGTATATAGTTTTATATAGTTTTTTTAGTTTTATATAGTTTTATATAGTTTTATTAGTTTTATATAGTTTTATATAGTTTTATATAGTTTTGTAGAGTTTTATATACTTTTTTAGAGGTTTATATAGTTTTATATAGTTTTGTTAGTTTTATTAGTTTTATACAGTTATATATAGTACTATATAGTTTTATATAATTTTAATAGTTTTTTGTAGTTTCATATAGATTTGTTAGTTTTGTATAGTTTTGTATAGTTTTATATAGTTTTATATAGTTTTATATAGTGTTATATAGTTTTATACAGTTTTATATAGTTTAATTACTTTTATACAGTTTTATACTGTTTTATATAGTTTTATATAGATTTATATAGTTTTATAGAGTTTTATATAGTTTTATCTAGTTTTATATGGTTTTATATAGTTTTATATAGTTTTATAGAGTTTTATACAGTTTATATAAAACTGTTATACAGTTTTATATAGTTTTGTTAGCTTTATATAGTTTTATATCGTTTTATATAGTTTTATATAGTTTTATACAGTTTTCCACAGTTTTATGTAATTTTATATAGTTTTAAACAGTTTTATTAGTTTTTTATTGTTTTATATAGTGTTGTATAGTTTTAATCTGTTTCATATAGTTTTATACAGATTTATAAAGTCTTATATAGTTTTATTAGATTTATATAGCTGTATAAAGTTTTATGTACCATTATATAGTTTTATGTAGTTTTATATAGTTTTATATAGTTTTATATTATTTTATTTAGTTTTATTAGTTGTTTATTGTTATACATAGTTTTGTATAGTTTTATTAGTTTTATATAGTTTTATATAGTTTTATATAGTTTTATATAGTTTTATATTGTATTATATAGTTTTATATAGTTTTATAGAGTTTTATATAGGTTTATATAGTTTTGTTAGTTTTATATAGTTTTATATAGTATTATACAGTTTTATATAGTTTTATATAGTTTTATATAGTTTTATATAGTTTTATTTAGTTTTATATAGTTTTGTTAGTTTTCTATACTTTTATATAGTTTTATATAGTTTTGTATAGTTTTATTAGTTGTTTGTTGTTTTATATAGGGTTGTATAGTTTTATACAGTTTTATATAGTTTTATAGAGTTTTATATAGTATTGTATAGTTTTATATAGTTTTATTAGTTTTATATAGTTCTATATAGTTTTCTACATTTTTATACTGTTTTATATAGTTTTACACAGTTTTATATAGTTTTTTATAGTTTTTTATAGTTTTATACAGTTTTATAAAGTTATATAAAATTTTATATAGTACTATATAGTTTTATATAGTTTTATTAGTTTTATTTGGTTTTATATAGTTTTATATAGTTTTATATAGTTTTGTTGGTTTTATATAGCTTTATATAGTTTTATAGAGTTTTATATAGATTTATATAGTTTTGCACAGTTTTATATAGTTTTATATAGTTTTATTAGTTTTATATAGTTTTATAAAGTTTTGTATAGTTTTACATAGTTTTATATACTTTTATATAGTTTTATATAGTTTTATATAGTTTTATGTAATTTTGTATAGTTTTATATAGTTTTATTAGTTTTTTATTGTTTTATATAGTTTTGTATAGTTTTTATCAGTTTCATATAGTTTTATACAGATTTATAAAGTCTTATATAGTTTTATTAGATTTATATAGCTGTATGAAGTTTTATGTAGCATTATATAGTTTTATATAGTTTTATATAGCTTTATATAGTTTTATATTGTTTTATATAGATTTATATAGTTTTGCACAGTTTTATATAGTTTTATATAGTTTTATATAGTTTTATACAGTTTTATATAGTTATATATAGTTTTATATAGTTCTATATAGTTTGGTATAGTTTTATATAGTTTTATATAGTTTTATTAGTTTTATATAGTTTTTTAAAGTTTTGTATAGTTTTACATAGTTTTATATAGTTTTATATAGTTTTATATAGTTTGATATAGTTTGATATAGTTTTATATAGTGTTATATAGTTTCATAGAGTTTTATATAGTTTTAAATAGTTTTATATAGTTCTATATAGATTTATATAGTTCTATATAGTTTTATAGAGTTTCATATAATTTTATATAGTTTTATTAGTTGTATATAGTTTTATATGATTTATATAGTTTTATAAATTTTTATATAGTTTTATATAGTTTTGTTAGTTTTTTATAGTTTTATATAGTTTTATATAGTGTTATATAGTATTATATAGATTTATTAGTTTTAAATCGTTTTATATAGTTTTATATAGTTTCATATAGTTTTATACAGTTATATATAGTTTTATATAGTTTTGATAGTTTTATATTGTTTTATATAGTTTTATATTGTTTTATATAGTTTTATATAGTTTTATATAGTTTTCTTAGTTTTATATAGTTTTATATAGTTTTATATAATATTGTTGCGCTGGGCGGTTCCTAGGGTGCTCGCCCGCGATATGTTTATTTACAATGTTCTTATTTACACTAATATTTACAATTTCATACAAATATTACAGAATGTAGTCTATTGCTCAACACGTCTATTCTCGTCAACGTTCGCTCAAAGACTACTCGTTTGTCTTCGTTTACTCTGACCAACTCCTTAGCGACCAGTTTATTTCAACCCCCTTCAGATCCTAAGGGTTGGTTCAGCCGTGCGTGCTAGAGGGACGAGTTCGATACATCGCAACCTCGTTAATTCGATGTATCGCAACATTGCCCTCCTCCTTCGTTGAGCGGTCGTCCCGACCGCGTCAAACTTCACTGTCAGCAATTTCAGCCCGACGACTGTGAACGTCTTCAGTCCGATAACGCTAACCTCTGTCGCTTCCTTCTGTCAGTGAAGCCGGCCTGCAACCACGTGGTACCTCTGCCTGAAGAGTCGGTAAAACCAAATTAATTCCTTTACCTAGGTGGTCTCTCAGACAGTAACGTCCTGACATTCGTCCTCCGTCTCAGAGGAAAACCACCAAAAACCCTGAGCAAGACGCCGGTACTCGATCCTCCGAAGAATTCTTCTCCGGGTAATCCTGGATCGCTCATTCCTCGCCCTTCCACATTGAGTCTTTCTTTCTTGTATTTATAGTCTTCTTTCCTCCAGGCTTCTCGGGTGAATTTCCCCTAGCCGTCGAGAAACCTTCCCTCGGATGTTCCCCCAAGGAAACCTTCTCCTGAACCCTTTATTTGGGGCTCCCGAACACCACTCTTTCGCGAACCGACTCCTGGTGCTGCACGCCGCTATTGAAATGCAGCCTCAGATGATGAGGGGACACCCTCCTAAGAGAATGTCACTTCCTCATACCAACCTTGGCCGGTTCGGCCGCAAACGAAGGAAAGCCTCCGCTGCCAGAAGGAAAATTCTTTCCCTAGTCTTCAGCGACGACAAGTCCTCTTCTTGGGCGAAGAATGTCGATCATTGTCCTTTGATTTCTTCAAATTCGTTGTTCTTGAATCGAAGCGAGCAAGCCGATTGACATGTACAATCCGCAGTTTCTTTCTAGGGGAACGGACAATCCTATAGATTAGGTCATTCAATCGTTGAACAACCTCGTATGGTCCTTCCCAGTCAAATTGCAACTTGGGACATTTCCCTTTTGTTCTTTTCGGATTGTACAACCAGACCTTCTCTCCTTGGGCAAATGAGATCGGCCGTGCACGGGAATCGTACCATGATTTTGCTTTGTTGCTACATATCCGCAACCTCTCTCGTACAAAGTTGTGAGTTTCAGCAAGTCTTGCTCGGTATTCTTCGACGTACGTCTTCTCATCCGTTAAAGCACTTGGTGAAGTCCCTCTCAACAGGTCTAACGGAAGACGCAGCTCTCTGCCCATGAAAACCATAGATGGAGTCAATCCTGTGGTTTCATGTCTGGAGGTCCGGTATGCAAGAAGAAACATTGGAATCCATTCGTCCCAATCTTTCTGATGTTCTGAAACAAACTGGGACAGATACTGCAGCAAAGTTCTAATCATCCGCTCTACGAGTCCATCCGACTGAGGGTGTAAGGGAGTTGTCCTCGTCTTCTTTATCCCCAGCATCTTCATCAGTTCCTTGAAGATGGAAGATTCGAAACTCCGACCCTGATCAGAGTGCAACTCCAGCGGCATTCCATACCGGCTGATCACCTGTTCCAACAACGCTCTTGCAATCGTTGTCGCCTGCTGGTTTGGTAGCGCAATCACCTCCGGCCACTTCGAAAAATAATCTACCACAACCAGCGCGTACCTGTTTCCGGCCGAAGACCTGGGCAAGGGACCCACAGTGTCGAGCGCGATCCTCTCAAATGGTGCCCCGACATTGTAAACCTTCATGGCCCCTATTCCCCTCTCTTTGGGGCCCTTCTTCAGCCCTCCACGACACCACTCGTCGACGGCTTTCCGGTGATCCAACCAGAAGAATCTCTGACGAACTTTGGCCAGCGTCTTCTTGATTCCAAAATGGCCACCTGATGGTGCGTCGTGGCATTGCTTCGAAACCTCTTCAACCTTGCTCTTCGGCACAACCAGAAGCCAAGAAACTTGTTTCCCATCGGCAGATTCCCATTTCCTGCACAAGAGACCTTCCTTGATTTCCAGGGAATCCCAAATTGCCCACAAGTATTTCGTTTCCGGCGAGGAAGACGAAAGTTCCGACCAGCTTGGTTTCGTTCCTTCTTGTTTCTTCAAGAATACCAAGCCAATTTCATCGTCTTCCTCTTGAGCTTTTCTCCACTCGTCTAACTGTTCGTTTCTATGTGTGGTCCTGAGGAGACAGTGTTCGTTTGCACTCTCTTTTTCTTCCAAACGGGAGCAACGCTTGCATTGTTCCCCACGTGGTCTTCTTGAAAGGCTATCCGCATTTCCATGTATATTTCCTGCTCTGTATTTAATTTGAAATTGGTACTCCTGTAATCGTTCGATCCAACGCGCCGTTTGACCTTCTGGATTCTTGAAATTCAGGAGCCAGGTCAGAGCTGCATGATCTGTGCGGATAAGGAATTTTCGTCCATAAAGATAGTGATGGAAATGCTCTGGACTTGACTATGGCCAAGAGTTCCTTTCGGGTCACACAATAATTTCTCTCTGCTTTCCCCAGCGTCTTGGAGAAATACGCGATGACCCTCTCCTCTCCGTTTTGTGTTTGTGACAGGACTGCTCCGATGGCAAAATTCGAGGCATCGGTATCCAAAACGAAGTCCGCGTCCATCCAAGGGTACGCCAAAACAGGTGTCTCTTCTAATCTCCTCTTCAGCTCTTCGAACGCCTCTTGACACTCTTCCGTCCACACGAAGTCCATCTTCTCTTCCGTCAGTCGGTGTAGCGGTCGTGCGATACGCGAGAAACCCTGCACGAATTTTCTATAGTACGTGCAGAGTTCAAGAAAGCTTCGTAGTTCAGTCTTGTTCTTGGGAATCGGCCATTCACGTACCGCAGAAATCTTCTCCGGATCCGTTTTAACTCCTTGACTGGATACGACATGTCCCAGGTATGCCACTTCGTTGCGGAAGAAGCTACATTTCTTCGGGTTCATCAAAAGCTTTACTTCGCGCAGGCGGGTGAACACCTCTTTTAAGCGTTGTACTTCCTCTTCGAAGGTTCGTCCATAGACAATTATATCGTCCAAGTACACTAGACAAATCTTCCAAGTCAGATCAGCGAGAACAGTTTCCATGAGTCTTTCGAAGGTAGCTGGAGCATTACACAGCCCAAATGGCATCACTTTGAATTGCCACAATCCAGAGCCTGTGCAAAATGCGGTCTTCTCACGATCCCTTTTATCGACAGGAATCTGCCAATATCCACTTTGGAGATCAATTGTTGAGAACCAAGAAGATCCAGAAAGGGCGTTCAAGGTGTCTTCTATCCTGGGCAGCGGATAGGAGTCCTTCTTGGTAATTTCATTAAGTCGGCGGTAATCGACACAAAACCGGGTACTTCCATCCTTTTTTTTTACGAGGACAATTGGCGAAGACCAGAGGCTTTTCGACTCTTCTATCACCCCTTGCTTCTGCATCTTCGCCAATAATTCGTCAACTTCGGCACGGCGACAGAACGGTAAACGTCGTGGTGCCTGCTTGATCGGAGCGTGATCTCCCGTGTTGATCCTGTGCCGCACGACCTCACACTTTCCCACTTGCTCGGGGTTTTCAGCAAAAACGTCTTGAAATTCTTGTAATAGTCGGCGAAACCTCTTCCTTTCTTCTTCAGTAAGTTGTCCGGAACAACGGGAGTACAAGGCCTGCAGATGTACAGGTACGACCACCTCCTCTTGTGATTTTTCTTGCAGGAACAGCTCCTCTCCATTAATAGATAGCGTACCCGAGGCGAAGTCAATTTTACTCGCATGCTTTTGGAGGAAGTTGCTTCCCAAAATGCATTCTTCTTTCATGTGTATTAGTAAGAATTCTTCTTCCGTCTGGAAGTTTCCAATTTTCAGAGGGAATCGCTCTTTTCCGAAAATTTTCAGATTTTCTCCCGAAACCGAGAAGACTCTCACGTTTCCTGCACCCGCCGCGTTAAGAGTTTCCCTGGGACCGAACTTGTTTGCTGATAACAGATTTACATAGGATCCGGTATCAATGATGATCTTGCATTTTCTTCCATTGATGAATCCCTTGATGCTCATCTTCTCCTGAGGGTTCACTCTTCGGACGACGGGGGTAGGAGAACTTGAAGTCGGAGGCTCCTCCATTACTCCGACCTTTTCCCGTTTCCCTTCTTCGGTTTCTCTGTTTTTCCCATCCGACAATCCCGTTGAAAGTGTCCGCTCTTCCCGCAGACCCAGCACTCCTTCTGCTTCTCGGGCCTCTTCGAGGAACCTTGCCACCTGGTCCGACTTCTGTACGTCATGTCCGGTCGATCATCCTGCGAGGCGCCTTCTCGAGCCGCATTGCACTCAAAAACACGGGGCACAGATTTTAGTACCCGCACTTCATCAGCGGTGACCTCTGAAGTGCTCTCGACGGCTTCGATCTCCAGGGCCCGAATAATGGCAGCCCTGAGAAATGCAAACCCGCCGAGTCTTAACGCTCTTTTCATGTCTTCATTGGCCAGAGCTGACACGAACTGGGAGGCCGCCAGTTTGTCCCTGATCTCGGCAGGGCATTCACAAAAGGCGGCCTGCGCCAACCTTTCTATCTCCCTGGCCAAATCGGAAATGGGCTCTCCTTTCCGCTGTTTGTAATTTTGGAATAAAACGAAATTTAAATTCGTTAAATTTTTCGTTCCATAACGGAACTCCAGTGCCGAAACGATCGCGGTGTAATTCTGTAAACTACCAGCGGGAAGGGAAGTGAGTACACTACGAGCCGAACCCTCCAGCGATGAAACCAAGGCCAACGCCTTCCTTGGTTCATCCCACCTGTTCGCTGCAGCCACAGCCTCAAATTGAAGGTGGTACTCATTCCACCCATTTCTTCCATCGAAAACGGGTGGTCTCACGACATATCCCAGATCCGGTATGCCGCGAGGTCCGTTGTTGCCTTCGACAGGCGGAGTCGACTGCACAGCTGGCTGATACGGAGCCGCGAGTGCGAACGGGTCAGCCGTTACAGAGTCGCGACTTACAGACGAGGTCACCGTTATGATCCTCTGTGCTAAAGTCTCTAAATTGGAAGTGATAACCTGATGGTTCGCTTCCATCGCTGCGATCCTTCCTTCTAAGGCGGCTTCACGGGCTACTAGGGCCGTCCTACCAGAACATTCTTTTATATAGTTTTCTATCGCTTTATATAGTTTGATATAGTTTTATATTGTTTTATTAGATTTACATAGTTTAATATAGTTTTATATGCTTTTATATAGTTTTATATAATTTTATATAGCTCAATGTTGTTTTATATAGTTTTATATAGTTTTATATAGTATTATATAGTTTTACATAGTTTTATTAGTTTTATACAGTTTTATTGGTTTTATATAGTTTTATATTATTTTATATAGTTTTATTAGTTTTATATTGTTTTATATAGTTTTGTGTAGTTTTATATAGTTTTACATACTTTAATATAGTTTTATATAGTTTTATATAATTTTACATAGTTTTATACAGTAATATAGTCATCATAGATTTATATAGTTTTGTATAGTAATGTGTAGTTTTTATCTAGTTTTATTTAATTTTATATTGTTTTCTGTAGTTTTATATGGTTTTATATAGTTTTATATAGTTTTATATAAATTTATAAGGATTTATATAGTTTTATTAGATTTACATAGTTCTATATAGTTTTATATAGTATTATATAGTTTTATATAGTTTTATTAGTTGTATATATTTGTCTATAGTTTTATACAGTTTTATATAGTTTTATATAGTTTCATAGAGTTCTATATTGTTTTACATAGCTTTGTATAGTTTTATATAGTTTGACATAGTTTTATAGAGTTCTATATAGTTATGTATAGTATTAAAAGGATTTAATAGATTTATATAGTTTTATTTAGCCGTATAAAGTTTAACATAGTTTTATTAGTTTTTCATTGTTTTATATAGTTGTGTATAGTTTTACACAGGTTTATATAGTTTTATCTAGTTTTATATAAATTTATAAAGATTCATATAGTTTTATGTAGTTTTAAATAGTTTTATATAGTATTATACAGTTTTATCCAGTTTTATATAGTTTTATGTAGTTTTATGTAGTTTTATATAGTTTTAATAGTTTTCTATAGTTTTATACAGTCTTATATGGTTTTACATAGTTTTATATAGTTTTATTAGTTTTATATAGTTTTACATAGTTTTAAATAGTTTTATATTGTTTTATACTGTCTTATATAGATTTACATAGTTTTATAAAGTTTTATATAGTTTTATATAGTTTTATATAGTTTTACATATTTTTATATAGTTTTATACAGTTTTATTAGTTTTAAATAGATTTATATGGTTTTATATAGTTTTATATAGTTTTATATTGTTTTATTAGTTTTTTATACTTTCATATTGTTTTGTATAGATTCATACAGTTTCATATAGTTTTATATAGTTTTATATGGCTTTATGTTGCTATATGAGTTTCATTAGTTTTATATAGTTTTATATAGTTTTATATAGTTTTATATAGTTTTATATACTTTTCTATAGTTTTATATAGTTTTATATAGTTTTATATAGCTTAATATAGCTTAATATAGCTTTACATAGTTTTACATAGTTTTACATAGTTTCACATACTTTTATATAGTTTTATATACCATTATATAGTGTTCGTCAGGTTTATATAGTTTTACATAGTTTTGTATAGTTTTATATAGTTTTTTATAATTTTATATAGTTTTGTATAGTTTTATATTGTTATATTTAGTTTTGTATAGTTTTATATAGTTTTATATACTTTTATTTTGTTTAATATAGTTTTATATACTTTCATATAGTTTTATATAGTTTTGTATAGTTTTATATAGTTTTATTAGTTTTATATAGTTTTACATAGTTTTAAATAGTTTTATATTGTTTTATACTGTCTTATATAGATTTACATAGTTTTATAAAGTTTTATATAGTTTTATATAGTTTTATATAGTTTTACATATTTTTATATAGTTTTATACAGTTTTATTAGTTTTAAATAGATTTATATGGTTTTATATAGTTTTATATAGTTTTATATTGTTTTATTAGTTTTTTATACTTTCATATTGTTTTGTATAGATTCATACAGTTTCATATAGTTTTATATAGTTTTATATGGCTTTATGTTGCTATATGAGTTTCATTAGTTTTATATAGTTTTATATAGTTTTATATAGTTTTATATAGTTTTATATACTTTTCTATAGTTTTATATAGTTTTATATAGTTTTATATAGCTTAATATAGCTTAATATAGCTTTACATAGTTTTACATAGTTTTACATAGTTTCACATACTTTTATATAGTTTTATATACCATTATATAGTGTTCGTCAGGTTTATATAGTTTTACATAGTTTTGTATAGTTTTATATAGTTTTTTATAATTTTATATAGTTTTGTATAGTTTTATATTGTTATATTTAGTTTTGTATAGTTTTATATAGTTTTATATACTTTTATTTTGTTTAATATAGTTTTATATACTTTCATATAGTTTTATATAGTTTTGTATAGTTTTATATAGTTTCATTAGTTTTATATTGTTTTACATAGTATTATATAGTTTCATTAGTTTCATATAGTTTTACATAGTCTCATATAGATCTCTACAGTTTTGTTTAGTTTTATATAGTTTTATATAGATTGACAATGTTTTATGTAGTTTTATACTATTTTATATAGATTGATATTGTTTTATGTAGTTTTATATAATTTAAAATAGTTTTACATAGATTAATATAATTTTACATATTTTTATATAGTTTTATATAGTTTCATATAGATTTATTATAGTCTTACACAGTTTTATGTAGCCTTATATAGTTTCATATCGTTTGATCCAGTTTGATATAGTTTCGCATTGTTCTATATAGCTTTAGCCATAATGCGCAGAAGAGATATGGAACTGTGATATACGAGTACCCGTTTATCTTGTCCATTATGCAGAGAAAGCGACCTGTATCAATGTTATGCGTGTACTAGTTTATATTATCCGTACAGCGGAGAAGCGGTCTGAATATGTGTAAAGCGAGTACACTTTCGTCTTTTCCATAAGCCCAACAAGAGGCCTGGATCTGTCTATGCGAGTACACGTCGATCTTAGCCTTAAGGCAGAGAAGCGACCTGGGTCTGTATTATGCGTTGACACAATGATATTACCCGTACGGCCGAGAAGCGATGTGGGTCTGCATTATACGAGTAACAGTTAGCGTAGAACGCATCTCGGATCTGGCGGTTAGTCACAACATGTACTCTCTTAACACACATGCAGATCACTTCCCCGTCTTTGGCAAAGATCAAAGTGTACTCGAATAAGACAAATCCGGATCGCGTCTCGGTCTTATGGCTAAGACCAACGTGTACTCGCATAACACACATCCAGATCGCTTGTCGGCCTTATGGCTACGATCAAAGTGTCCTCGCGTAACACACATACAGATCGCTTCTCGGCCTTATGGCTAAGATCAAAGTGTACTCGAATAAACCAAATACAGATCGCTTCTCGGCCTTATGGCTAAGATCAAAGTGTACTCGAATAACCCAAATCCATGTCGTTTCTCGGCCTTATGGCGAAGATCAAAGTGAACTCGCGTAACACACATCCAGATTGCTGCACAGCCTTATGGTTAAGATCAATCTTTACTCGCATAACACATATCCAGATCGCATCACGGCCTTATGGCTAAGATCAAAGTGTACTCGCATAACACACAACCACATTGCCTCTCGGCCTTATGGCTAAGATCAAAGTGTACTCGCATAACTCACATGTGAGATCACTTCCCGGCCTTATGGCTAACATCAGAGTGTACTTGCATTACACACATCGGGATCGCTTCCCGGCCTTATGGCTAAGATCAAAGTGTTCTCGAATAACCAAAATCCAGATCGCCTTTCGGCCTTATGCCTAAGATAAAAGTGTACTCACATGACCCAAATCCAGATGGCTTCTCGGACTTATGGCTAAGATGAAAGTGTATTCGCATAAAACACATCCAGATCGTTTCTCGGGCTTATGGCTAAGATCAAAGGGTACTCGAATAAACCAAATCCAGATCGCTTCTCGGCCTCACGGTTAAGATAAATGTGCAATCGCATAACCCCAATCCAGGTCTCTTCTCCGCCTTATGGCTAAGATCATAGTGTACTCGAATAACCCAAATGCACATCGCTTCTCGGCCTTATGGCTAAGATCTTAGTGTACTCGCATAACACACATCCAGATGGCTTCTCGGCCTTCTGGCTATGATCAAAGTGTACTCGCATAAGACACAACCAGATCGTTTCTCTGGCTTATCACTAAGATCTGTGTGTACACGCATAACCAAAGTCCAGTTCGTTTCTCGGCCCTGTGGCTTGGATTAAAGTGTACTCGCATAACACACATCTAGGTCGCTTCTCGTCCTTATGGCTAACATCAAAGTGTACTCGCATAACACACATTCAGATTGCCTCTCCGCCTAATGGCTAAGATCAAAGTGTACTCGCATAACACTCATCCAGATCGCTTCTCGGCCTTATGGCTAAGATCAAAGTGTTTCGAAATGACGAAAATGCAGATCGCTTCTTTTCCTTATGGTTGAGATCAAAGTGTACTCGAATGACCCAAATCCATATCTCTCCTCGGCATTATGGCTAAGGTGAAACGGTGCTCGAAAAACACAACTCCAGGTCGCTCATCGGCCTTATAGCTAAGATCAAAGTGTACTCGCCTAACACACATCCAGATTGCTTCTACGCCTTATGGCTACGATCAGGGTGTCCTCGCATAACACACATTCGGTTCGTTTCAAGACCTTATGGATTAGATCAAAGTGTAGTCGAATAACCCATATCCAGATCGCTTCTCGGCATTATGGCTGAGATCAAAGTGTACACGCATAACACACATCCAGATCGCTGCTCGTCCGTATGGCTAAGATCAAAGTGTACTCGCATAACAGACATCCAGAACACTTCTCGGCCTTATTGATGAGAGCAAAGTGTACTCGCATAACACATATCCAGATCGCGTCTCGGCCTTAAGGATAGTAACAAAGTGTATTCGCATGACACTCATCCAGATGGCTTATCGGCCTTATGGCAAAGAACAAAGTGTACTCGCAGAACACACATCCAGATCGCTTCTCGGCCTGATGGCTAAGATCAAAGTGTACACAAATAACTAAAATCCAGGTCTCTGCTCGACCGTATGGCTAAGATCAAAGTGCACCGGCATGAAGCAAATCCAGATCGCTTCTCGGCCTTATGGCTAAGCACAAAGTGTACTCGCGTAACACTCATCCAGATCGCTTCTCGGCCATATAGCTAAGATCAAATCATACTCGAATAACATAAATCCAGAGCGCTGGTCGGCTGTATGTCCAAGATCAAAGTGTACTCGCATAAAACACATCCAGATCGCTTCGCGGTCTAATGGCTAAGATCAATTTGTACTCGAATAACCAAAATCCAGACCGCTTCTCGGCCTTATGGCTAAGACCAAAGTGGACTCGAATGACCCAAATCCCGATAGCTACTCGGCCGTATGGCTAAGGTCAAAGAGTATTAGCATAACACACATCCAGATCGCTCGTCGGCCATATTGCTAAGATCAAAGTGTACACGCATGTCAGACATCCAGTTCGCTTCTCGGCCTCATGGATGTGATCAAAGTGTACTCGCATGACCCAAATCCAGCTCGTTTATTGGGCCTTGTGGCTATGAACAGAGTGTTATCGCATAACACACATCCAGATCGCGTCTCGGCCTTATGGCTGAGATTTAAAATGTACACGCATAACACAAATCCAGATTGCTTCTCGGACTTAGGGCTAAGATCAGGGCGTACTCGCATAACACACATCTAGATCACTACTCGGCCTTTGGCTAAGATCAAAGTGCAATCGAATAACCCAAATCCAGATCGCTTCTCGGCTTTATGGCTAAGATCAAAGTGTATTCCCATAACACACATCGATATCGCTTCTCGGCCTTGTGGCTAAGATCAAAGTGCACTCGCATAACCCACATCCATATCGCTTGTCGGCCTTATGGGTAAGATCAAAGTGTACTCGAATAACGCAAATCCAGATCGCTGCTCTGCCGTATGGCTAAGATCAAGGTGTACTTGCATAACACACATCCAAGTCGATTCTAGGCCTTATGGCTAAGATCAAAGCGTGCTGGGATAACACACATCCACAACGCTTCTCGGCCTTATTGATGAGATCAAAGTGTACTCGCATAGCACACATCCAGATCGCTTCTCGGCCTTATGGCTGAAATCAAAGTGTACTCGAATAACCCAAATCCAGATCGCTGCTCGGACTTATGGCTACGATCGAAGTGTACTCGCATAACACACATCCAGATCGCTTCTCGGCATTATGGCTGAGATCAAAGTGTACACGCATAACACACATCCAGATCGCAGCTCGTCCGTATGGCTAAGATCAAAGTGTACTCGCATAACAGACATCCAGAACACTTCTCGGCCTTATTGATGAGAGCAAAGTGTACTCGCATAACACACATCCAGATCGCTTCTCGGCCTGATGGATAAGATCAAAGTGTACTCGAATAACCCAAATCCAGATCGCTGCTCGGCCGTATGGCTACGATCGAAGTGTACTCGCATAACACACATCCAGATCGCTTCTCGGTCTTATGGCTAGGATCAAAGTGCACCCGTATAACCCAAATCCATATCGCTTCTCGTCCGTATGGCTAACATCAAAGTGTACTCGCATAACACACATCCAGAACACTTCTCGGCATTATGGCTGAAATCAAAGTGTACACGCATAACACACATCCAGATGGCTTATTGCCCTTATGGCTAAGATCAATTTGCACTCGCATAATACAGATCCAGGTCGTTTCTCGGCATTATAGCAACGATCAAAGTATACTCGCATAACATTTTTCCAGATCGCTACTCGGCCCTATGGATAAGATCAAAGTGTACGCGAATAACCCAAATCCAGATCAGTTCTCGGCCTTGTGGCTACGATCAAAGTGTACTCGCATAACACACAACCAGATCACTTCTCGGGCTTATGCCTAAGATCAAAGTGTACTCACATAACACACAACCAGGTCGCTTCTCGGCCTTATGGCTGAGATGAACGTATACTCGCATAACACACATCCCGAAAACTACTCGGCCTTATGGCTAAGATCAAAGTGTACTCGAATAAACCAAGTTCAGATCGCTTCTCGGCCTCAAGGCTTCGACCAACGCGTCCTCGCGTACCACACATCCAGATCGCTTCTCGGCCTCATGGCTACGATCAAAGTGTACTCGCATAACACACATCCAGATCGCTTTCGGCCTTATGGATATGATCAAAGTATACTCGCAAAGCACACATCCAGAACGCTTCACGGCCTTATGCCAAAGATAAAAGTGTGATCGACTAACCCAAATCCAGATCACTTCAAGTCCTTATGGCTGAGATCAAAGTTTGCTCGAATAACCCAAATCCAAATCGCTGCACTGCCGTATGGCTAGGATCAAAGTATACTCGCATAACACACATCCAGATCGCTTCACGGCCTTATGCCTAAGATAAAAGTGTGATCGACTAACCCAAATCCAGATCACTTCTCGTCCTTATGGATGAGATCAAAGTGTACTCGCATAACACACATCCAGATCGCTTCTCGGCCTTATGGCTAAAATCAAAGTGTACTCGAATAACCCAAATCCAGATCGCTGCTCGGCCTTATGGCTACGATCGAAGTGTACACGAATAACCCAAATCCAGATCGCTTCTCGGCCTTATATCTAAGATCAAAGTGTAATCGAATAACCCACATCCATATCAATTTTTGGCCTTATAGCTAAGATCAAAGTGTACTCGAGTAACCCAAATCCAGATCTCTTCTCGGCCATATGGCTATGATCAAAGTGTACTCGCATAACAAACATCCAGACCGCTTCTCGGCCTTATGGCTAAGATCAAAGTGTACTCGCATAAAACACATCCAGATCGCTTTCGGCCTTATGGATATGATCAAAGTGTACTGGAATAACACACATCCAGATCGCTGCTCGTCCGTATGGCTAAGATCAAAGTGTACTCGCATGACACACATCCCGATCGCTTCTCGGCCTTATGGCTAGCACCAAAGTGTACTCGCATAACACACATCCAGATCGCTTTCGGCCTTATGGCTAAGATCAATGTGTACTCGCATAACACACATCCAGATCGCTTTCGGCCTTATGGATATGATCAAAGTGTACTCGAATAACACACATCCAGATCGCTGCTCGTCCGGATGGCTAAGATCAATGTGTACTCGCATGACACACATCCCGATCGCTTCTCGGCCTTATGGGTAGCATCAAAGTGTACTCGCAAAACACACATCCAGATCGCTTTCGGCCTTATGGATATGATCAAAGTGTACTCGAATAACACACATCCAGATCGCTGCTCGTCCGTATGGCTAAGATCAAAGTGTACTCGCATGACACACATCCAGATCGCTTCTCGGTCTTATGGCTACGATCAAAGTGCACCCGTATAACCCAAATCCATATCGCTTCTCGTCCGTATGACTAAGATCAAAGTGTACTCGCATAACACACGTCCAGAACACTTCTCGGCATTATGGCTGAGATCAAAGTGTACTCGCATAACAAACATCCAGGTCGCTTTCCGGCCTTATGGCTAAGATCAAAGTGTACTCGCATAACGCACATCCAGAACACATCTCGGCCTTATTGATGAGATCAAAGTGTACTCGCATAACACACATCCAGATAGCTTCTCAGCCGTACGGCTAAGATGAAAGTGTACTCGCATACCCAAATAAAGGTCGCTTATCGCCCTTATGGCTAAGATCAAATTGTATTCCCATAACACACATCCATATCGCTTCACGGCCTTATGGTTACTATCAAAGTGCACTCGCATAACACACATACAGATCGCTTCACGGCCTTATGGTTAAGATCAAAGTTTGCTCGAATAACCCAAATCCAGATCGCTGCTCTGCCGTATGGCTAGGATCAAAGTATACTCGCATAACACGCATCCAGAACGCTTCACGGCCTTATGCATAAGATAAAAGTGTGATCGACTAACCCAAATCCAGATCACTTCTCGTCCTTATGGCTGAGATCAAAGTGTACTCGCATAACACATATCCAGATCGCTTCTCGGCCTTATGGCTAAGATCAAAGTGTACTCGCATAACACACATCCAGATCGCTTTCGGCCTTATGGATATGATCAAAGTGTACTCGAATAACACACATCCAGATCGCTGCTCGTCCGTATGGCTAAGATCAAAGTGTACTCGCATGACACACATCCCGATCGCTTCTCGGCCTTATGGCTAGCATCAAAGTGTACTCGCATAACACACATCCAGATCGCTTTCGGCCTTATGGCTAAGATCAAAGTGTACTCGCATAACACACATCCAGATCGCTTTCGGCCTTATGGATATGATCAAAGTGTACTCGAATAACACACATCCAGATCGCTGCTCGTCCGGATGGCTAAGATCAATGTGTACTCGCATGACACACATCCCGATCGCTTCTCGGCCTTATGGCTAGCATAGAAGTGTACTCGCATAACACACATCCAGATCGCTTTCGGGCTTATGGATATGATCAAAGTGTACTCGAATAACACACATCCAGATCGCTGCTCGTCCGTATGGCTACGATCAAAGTGTACTCGCATGACACACATCCAGATCGCTTCTTGGTCTTATGGCTAGGATCAAAGTGCACCCGTATAACCCAAATCCATATCGCTTCTCGTCCGTATGACTAAGATGAAAGTGTACTCGCATAACACACATCCGGATCGCTTTCGGCCTTATGGATATGATCAAAGTGTACTCGAATAACACACATCCAGATCGCTGCTCGTCCGGATGGCTAAGATCAATGTGTACTCGCATGACACACATCCCGATCGCTTCTCGGCCTTATGGGTAGCATCAAAGTGTACTCGCAAAACACACATCCAGATCGCTTTCGGCCTTATGGATATGATCAAAGTGTACTCGAATAACACACATCCAGATCGCTTCTCGGCCTTATGGCTAAGATCTAAGTGTACTCGCATAACAAACATCCAGGTCGCTTTCCGGCCTTATGGCTAAGATCAAAGTGTACTCGCATAACGCATATCCAGAACACTTCTCGGCCGTATTGATGAGATCAAAGTGTACTCGCATAACACACATCCAGATAGCTTCTCAGCCGTATGGCTAAGATGAAAGTGTACTCGCATACCCAAATCCAGGTCGCTTATCGCCCTTATGGCTAAGATCAAATTGTATTCCCATAACACACATCCATATCGCTTCACGGCCTTATGGTTACTATCAAAGTGCACTCGCATAACACACATACAGATCGCTTCTCGGCCTTATGGCTAAGATCTAAGTGTACTCGAATAACACAAATCCAGGTGGCGTATTGCACTTATGGCTCAGATCAAAGTGTACTTGCATAACACACACCTAGATCGCTTCTCGGCCTTATGGCTAAGATCAAGGAGTACTCGCATAACACACATCCAGATCGCTTCTCGGCATTATGGCTAAGATCAAAGTCTCCTCGCATAGCAGACAACCAGATCGACTCTCGGCCTAATGGCGAAGATCAAAGAGTACTCGCATAACACACATCCAGGTCGATTCTCGGCCTTATGGATAAGATCAAAGTGTTTCGAAATGACGAAAATGCAGATCGCTTCTTTTCCTTATGGTTGAGATCAAAGTGTACTCGAATGACCCAAATCCAGATCTCTCCTCGGCATTATGGCTAAGGTGAAACGGTGCTCGAAAAACACAACTCCAGGTCGCTCATCGGCCTTATAGCTAAGATCAAAGTGTACTCGCCTAACACACATCCAGATTGCTTCTACGCCTTATGGCTACGATCAGGGTGTCCTCGCATAACACACATTCGGTTCGTTTCAAGACCTTATGGATTAGATCAAAGTGTAGTCGAATAACCCATATCCAGATCGCTTCTCGGCCTTATGGCTTAGATCAGGGTGTACACGAATAACCGAAATCCATATCGCTTTTCGGCCTTATGCCTAAGATCAAAGTGTACTCACATAACACATATCCAGATCGCTTCTCGGCCTTGTGGCTAACATCAAAGTGTACTCGCATAACACATATCCAGATCGCGTCTCGGCCTTAAGGATAGTAACAAAGTGTATTCGCATGACACTCATCCAGATGGCTTATCGGCCTTATGGCAAAGAACAAAGTGTACTCGCAGAACACACATCCAGATCGCTTCTCGGCCTGATGGCTAAGATCAAAGTGTACTCGAATAACCCAAATCCAGATCGGATGTAGGCGTTATGGCTATGATCAAAGTGTACTCGAATAACCCAACTCCAGATCGCTTCTCGGCATTATGGCTAAGAGCAAGGTGTACTCGCTTAACACACATCCAGAATGCTTCTCGGCCTTATGGCTAAGATCAAATGTACTGTCATAACATACAACCAGATCGCTTCTCGGGCTTATGGTTAAGATCAAAGTGTACTCGCATAACACACATCCAGAACGCTTCACGGCCATACGGCTAAGATCAAAGTATACCCGAATAACACAAGTCCTGATCAGTTCACGGTCTTATGGCTAAGATCAAAGTGTACTCTCAAAACACACATCCAGATCGCTTCTCGGCCTTATGGCTAAGATCAAAGTTCAGTCGCAAAACACACATCCCGATCGCTTCTCGGCCTTATGGCTAAGTCCAAAGTGTACTCGCATAACACACATCCAGATCGATTTTCGGCCATGTGGCTAAGATGAAACTGTACTCTAATAACCCAAATCCAGATGACTTCTCGGCCCTATGGATAAGATCAAAGAGTACTCTCACAACACACATCCAGAATGCTTCTCGGCCTTATGGCTAATATCAAAGTGTACTCGCTTAACACACATACAGATCGCTTATAGTCTCGTGGATAAGATCAAAGTTTAGTCGAATAACCCAAATCCAGATCGCACCTCGGGCTTATGGCTAAGATCAAAGTGTACTCGCATAACACACATCCAGATCTTTTCTCGGCCTTACGGCTAAGACCAAAGTGTACTCGTATAACACACATCCAGATCGCATCTCGTCTTTATGGCTAAGATCAAATGTACTGTCATAACATACAACCAGATCGCTTCTCGGGCTTATGGTTAAGATCAAAGTGTACTCGCATAACACACATCCAGATCGCTTCTCGTCTTTATGGCTAAGATCAAAGTGTCCTTGCATAACACACTTCCAGATCGCTTGTCGGCCTTACGGCTAAGATCAAAGTGTACACGAATAATACACATTAAGATCGCTTGTCGGCCCCATGGCTAAGATCGAAGTTTACTCTAATAACACAAATCCAGATCGCTTCTCGGCCTTATGGCCAAGATCAAAGTGTACTCGAATAACACACATCCAGATCGCTTCTCGGCCTTATGGCTAAGATCAAAGTGTACCCGAATAAACCAAATCCAAATAGGTTTTCGGCCTTATGGCTAAGATCAAAGTGGACTCGAATAAACCAATTTCAGATCGCTTCTCGGCCTTATGGATAACATCAAAGTGTACTCGCTTAACACACGTCTAGATCGCTCGTCGGCCTTATAGCTAAGCTCAAAGTGCACTCGAGTAACCCAAATCCAGATCGCACCTCGGCCTTATGGATAAGATCAATGTGTACTCGCATAAAACACATCTAGATCGCTCGTCGGCCTTATGGCTAAGCTCAAAGTGCACTCAAGTAACCCAAATCCAGATCGCTTCTCGGCCGTATGGCTAAGATCAAAGTGTACTCGCATAACACACGTACAGTTCGCTTCTCGTGCTTATGGCTAGGAGCAAAGAGTCCTCGCATAACACACATCCAGATCGCTTCTCCGCCTTATGGCTAAGATCAAAGTGTACTCCCATAACACACATCCAGATCGCTTCTCGGCCTTATGGCCAAGATCGGAGTGTACTCGCACGACCCAAATCCAGGTGGTTTCTCGGCCTTATGGCTAAGATCAATGTGTACTCGAATAACACAATTTCAGATCTCTTCTCGGCCTTATGGATAACACCAAAGTGTACTCGCTTAACACACGTCTAGATCGCTCGTCGGCCTTATGGCTAAGCTCAAAGTGCACTCGAGTAACCCAAATCCAGATCGCTTCTCGGCTTTATGGCTAACATCAAACTGTACTCTCATAACACACATCCAGATTTCTTCACGGCCTTATGTCTAAGATCAAAGTGTACTCGCATAACACACATTCAGATCGCCTCTAGGCCTTATGGCTATGATCATAGTGTACTCTCATAACAAGCATCCAGATCGCTTCCCGGCCTTATGGCTAAGATGAATGTGTAATCCCGTAACACACATCCAGATCGCCTCTAGGCCTTATGGCTAAGAACAAAGTGTACTCGTCTAACACACATCCAGATCGCTTCTCGGCCCTATGGCTAAGATCAAAGTGTAATCGAATAACCCAAATCCGGAACGCTTCTCGGCCTTATTACTAAGATCAGAGTGTACTCGCATAACCCAAATGCAGATATCCTGTCGGGCTTATGGCAAAGCATAACCATAAGGCCGAGAAGCGAGCTGGATTTGGCTTATGCTAGTACGCGTTCACATTAGCCGTAAGGCCCGGGAGGCGATCTGGATCTGTTTTATGCGAGCACACGTTGATATTAACCATAATGCCGAGAAGCGATCTGGAACTGTGTTATGCGAGTTTTATATAATTTTATACAGTTTTATACACTTTTATAAAGTATATTATAGTTCAATATAATTTTAAACAGTTTTATGTAGTATTATACACGATTCTATAGCATTATGTAGTTTTAAGCGGTTATACATTGTTTTGTATTCTTTTTTATTGTATTTCACCTTTTACATTGTGTTATGCAGTTATACATATTGTTGCGCTGGGCGGGTCCTGGAGTGCTCGCCCGCGACATGTTTATTTACAATGTTCTTATTTACACTAATATTTACAATTTCATACAAATATTAGAGAATGTAGTCTATAGCTCAACACGTCTATTCTCGTCAAAGACTACTCGTTTGTCATCGTTTACTCTGACCAACTCCTTAGCGACCAGTTTATTTCAACCCCCTTCAGATCCTAAGGGTTGGATCAGCCGTGCATGCTGGAGA
>NW_027475875.1:0-28551 GCF_051020985.1 Nomia melanderi | reverse complement strand
TTGTTAGTTCTATATAGTTTTATATAGTTTTATAGAGTTTTATATAGGTTTATATAATTTATATAGTTTTGTTAGTTACATATAGTTTTATATAGTTTTATATAGTGTTATATAGTTTTATATATTTCTATAGATTTATATATAGGTTTATATATAGGTTTATATAGTTTTAAATAGTTTTATATACTTTTATATCGTTTTATATAGTTTTATATAGTTTCATATAGTTTAATATAGTTTTATATAGTTCTATATAGTTTTATATAGTTTTATATAGTTTTATATAGTTTTGTTAGTTTTGTTAGTTTTATATAGTTTTATATAGTTTTATATAGTTTTTTATAGTTTTATATAGTTCTATAGAGTTTTACATATGTTTATATAGTTTTGTTAGTTCTATATAGTTTTATATAGTTTTATATAGTTTTATATAGTTTTGTTAGTTTTGTTAGTTTTATATGGTTTTATATCGTTTTATATAGTTTTATATAGTTTTATATAGTTTTATATACTTTTATATAGTTTTATATAGTTTTATATAGTTCTATGTAGTTTTATATAGTTTTATATAGTTTTATATAGTTTTGTTAGTTTTGTTAGTTTTATATAGTTTTATATAGTTTTATATACTTTTATATCGTTTTATATAGTTTTATATAGTTTTATAGAGTTTTATATAGTTTTATATAGTTTTGTTAGTTTTATATGGTTTTATATAGTTTTATATAGTTCTATAGAGTTTTATATAGTTTTATATAGTTTTATATAGTTTTATATAGTTCTATATAGTTTTATATAGTTTTATATAGTTTTATATAGTTTTGTTAGTTTTGTTAGTTTTATATAGTTTTATATAGTTTTATATAGTTTTTATAGTTTTATATAGTTCTATAGAGTTTTACATAGGTTTATATAGTTTTGTTAGTTCTATATAGTTTTATATAGTTTTGTTAGTTCTATATAGTTTTATATAGTTTTATAGAGTTTTATATAGGTTTATATAGTTTATATAGTTTTGTTAGTTATATATAGTTTTATATAGTTTTATATAGTTTTATATAGTTTTATATAGTTTTATATAGTTTTGTTAGTTTTATATAGTTTTATATAGTTTTATATAGTTTTATATAGTTTTATATAGTTTTATATAGTTTTAATACAATTTTATAGTTTTACATAGTTTTATTTGGCCCTATGTAGATTGACCTAGTTTTATATAGTTTTATATAATTTGACATGGTTTTATATGGTTCTATATAGTTTTATATAGTTTTATATAGTTTTATATAGTTTTATATACTTCTATAGATTTATCTATAGGTTTATATATAGGTTTATATAGTATTGTTAGTTTTATATAGTTTTATATAGTTTTATATAGTTTTATATAGTTCTATAGAGTTTTATATAGGTTTATATAGTTTTATATAGTTTTAACTAGTTTTAAATAATTTTATATAGTTCTATAGAGTTTTGTATAGGTTTATATAGTTTTGTTAGTTTTATATGGTTCTATATAGTTTTATATAGTTTTATATAGTTTTATATAGTTTTATATAGTTTTATATAGTTTTATAGAGTTTTATATAGTTTTATATAGTTTTGTTAGTTTTATATGGTGTTATATAGTTTTATATAGTTCTATAGAGTTTTATATAGTTTTATATAGTTTTATATAGTTTTATATAGTTTTATATAGTTTTAATACAATTTTATAGTTTTACATAGTTTTATTTTGCCCTATGTAGTTTGAAATAGTTTTATTAGTTTTATATAGTTTGACATGGTTTTATATGGTTCTATATAGTTTTATATAGTTTTATATAGTGTTATATAGTTTTATATATTTCTATAGATTTATATATAGGTTTATATATAGGTTTATATAGTTTTATATAGTTTTATATACTTTTATAACGTTTTATATAGTTTTATATAGTTTCATATAGTTTAATATAGTTTTATATAGTTCTATATAGTTTTATATAGTTTTATATAGTTTTATATAGTTTTGTTAGTTTTGTTAGTTTTATATAGTTTTATATAGTTTTATATAGTTTTATATAGTTTTATATAGTTTTTTATAGTTTTATATAGTTCTATAGAGTTTTACATGGGTTTATATAGTTTTGTTAGTTCTATATAGTTTGATATAGTTTTATAGAGTTTTATATAGGTTTATATAGTTTTATATAGTTTTATATAGTTTTATATAGTTTTATATAGTTTTATATAGTTTTGTTAGTTTTATATGGTGTTATATAGTTTTATATAGTTCTATAGAGTTTTATATAGGTTTATATAGTTTTATATAGTTTTAACTAGTTTTAAATAACTTTATATAGTTCTATAGAGTTTTGTATAGGTTTATATAGTTCTGTTAGTTTTATATTGTTCTATATAGTTTTATATAGTTTTATATAGTTTTATATAGTTTTATATAGTTTTATATAGTTTTGTTAGTTTTATATGGTGTTATATAGTTTTATATAGTTCTATAGAGTTTTATATAGGTTTATATAGTTTTATATAGTTTTATATAGTTTTATATAGTTTTATATAGTTTTATATAGTTTTATAGAGTTTTATATAGTTTATTATAGTTTTGTTAGTTTTATATGGTTTTATATAGTTTCATATAGTTCTATAGAGTTTTATATAGTTTTATATACTTTTATATAGTTTTATATAGTTCTATATAGTTTTATATAGTTTTATATAGTTTTATATAGTTTTGTTAGTTTTATATAGTTTTATATAGTTTCATATAGTTTAATATAGTTTTATATAGTTCTATATAGTTTTATATAGTTTTATATAGTTATGTTAGTTTTATAGAGTTTTATATAGTTTTATAGAGTTTTATATAGTTTTATATATTTTTATATAGATTTATATAGTTTTATATAGTTTTATATAGTTTTATAGAGTTTTATATAGTTTTATATAGTTTTGTTAGTTTTATATGGTTTTATATAGTTTTATATAGTTCTATAGAGTTTTATATAGTTTTATATAGTTTTATATAGTTCTATAGAGTTTTATATAGTTTTATATAGTTTTATATAGTTTTGTTAGTTTTGTTAGTTTTATATAATTTTATATAGTTTTATATAGTTTTTTATAGTTTTATATAGTTCTATAGAGTTTTACATAGGTTTATATAGTTTTGTTAGTTGTATATAGTTTTATATAGTTTTATATAGTTTTATATAGTTTTATTAGTTTTATATAGTTTTATATAGTTTCATATAGTTCTATAGAGTTTTATATGGTTGTATATACTTCTATAGAGTTTTATATAGGTTTATATAGTTATGTTAGTTTTATATAGTTTTATACCGTTTTATATAGTTTTACATTGTTTTATATAGTTTTGTTAGTTTTATATGGTTTTATAGAGTTTTATATAGTTTTATATAGTTTTATATAGTTTTATATAGATTTATATAGTTTTATATAGTTTTATATAGTTTTATAGAGTTTTATATAGTTTTATATAGTTTTGTTAGTTTTATATGGCTTTATATAGTTTTATATAGATTTATAGAGTTTTATATAGTTTTATATAGTTTTATATAGTTTTGTTAGTTTTGTTAGTTTTATATAGTTTTATATAGTTTTATATAGTTTTTTATAGTTTTATATATTTCTATAGAGTTTTACATAGGTTTATATAGTTTTGTTAGTTCTATATAGTTTTATATAGTTTTATAGAGTTTTATATAGGTTTATATAATTTATATAGTTTTGTTAATTACATATAGTTTTATATAGTTTTATATAGTGGTATATAGTTTTATATATTTCTATAGATTTATATATAGGTTTATATATAGGTTTATATAGTTTTAAATAGTTTTATATACTTTTATATCGTTTTATATAGTTTTATATAGTTTCATATAGTTTAATATAGTTTTATATAGTTCTATATAGTTTTATATAGTTTTATATAGTTTTATATAGTTTTGTTAGTTTTGTTAGTTTTATATAGTTTTATATAGTTTTGTTAGTTTTATATAGTTTTGATAGTTTTATATAGTTTTATATAGTTTTATATAGTTTTATAGAGTTTTATAGAGTTTTATATAGTTTTATATAGTTTTGTTAGTTTTATATGGTGTTATATAGTTTTATATAGTTCTATAGAGTTTTATATAGTTTTATATAGTTTTATATAGTTTTATATAGTTTTATATAGTTTTATATAGTTTTAATACAATTTTATAGTTTTACATAGTTTTATTTTGCCCTATGTAGTTGAAATAGTTTTATTAGTTTTATATAGTTTGACATGGTTTTATATGGTTCTATATAGTTTTATATAGTTTTATATAGTGTTATATAGTTTTATATATTTCTATAGATTTATATATAGGTTTATATATAGGTTTATATAGTTTTATATAGTTTTATATACTTTTATAACGTTTTATATAGTTTTATATAGTTTCATATAGTTTAATATAGTTTTATATAGTTTTATATACTTTTATATCGTTTTATATAGTTTTATATAGTTTTATAGAGTTTTATATAGTTTTATATAGTTTTGTTAGTTTTATATGGTTTTATATAGTTTTATATAGTTCTATAGAGTTTTATATAGTTTTATATAGCTTTATATAGTTTTATATAGTTCTATATAGTTTTATATAGTTTTATATACTTTTATATAGTTTTGTTAGTTTTGTTAGTTTTATATAGTTTTATATAGTTTTATATAGTTTTTTATAGTTTTATATAGTTCTATAGAGTTTTACATAGGTTTATATAGTTTTGTTAGTTCTATATAGTTTTATATAGTTTTGTTAGTTCTATATAGTTTTATATAGTTTTATAGAGTTTTATATAGGTTTATATAGTTTATATAGTTTTGTTAGTTATATATAGTTTTATATAGTTTTATATAGTTTTATATAGTTTTATATAGTTTTATATAGTTTTGTTAGTTTTATATAGTTTTATATAGTTTTATATAGTTTTATATAGTTTTATATAGTTTTATATAGTTTTAATACAATTTTATAGTTTTACATAGTTTTATTTGGCCCTATGTAGATTGACCTAGTTTTATATAGTTTTATATAATTTGACATGGTTTTATATGGTTCTATATAGTTTTATATAGTTTTATATAGTTTTATATAGTTTTATATACTTCTATAGATTTATCTATAGGTTTATATATAGGTTTATATAGTATTGTTAGTTTTATATAGTTTTATATAGTTTTATATAGTTTTATATAGTTCTATAGAGTTTTATATAGGTTTATATAGTTTTATATAGTTTTAACTAGTTTTAAATAATTTTATATAGTTCTATAGAGTTTTGTATAGGTTTATATAGTTTTGTTAGTTTTATATGGTTCTATATAGTTTTATATAGTTTTATATAGTTTTATATAGTTTTATATAGTTTTATATAGTTTTATAGAGTTTTATATAGTTTTATATAGTTTTGTTAGTTTTATATGGTGTTATATAGTTTTATATAGTTCTATAGAGTTTTATATAGTTTTATATAGTTTTATATAGTTTTATATAGTTTTATATAGTTTTAATACAATTTTATAGTTTTACATAGTTTTATTTTGCCCTATGTAGTTTGAAATAGTTTTATTAGTTTTATATAGTTTGACATGGTTTTATATGGTTCTATATAGTTTTATATAGTTTTATATAGTGTTATATAGTTTTATATATTTCTATAGATTTATATATAGGTTTATATATAGGTTTATATAGTTTTATATAGTTTTATATACTTTTATAACGTTTTATATAGTTTTATATAGTTTCATATAGTTTAATATAGTTTTATATAGTTCTATATAGTTTTATATAGTTTTATATAGTTTTATATAGTTTTGTTAGTTTTGTTAGTTTTATATAGTTTTATATAGTTTTATATAGTTTTATATAGTTTTATATAGTTTTTTATAGTTTTATATAGTTCTATAGAGTTTTACATGGGTTTATATAGTTTTGTTAGTTCTATATAGTTTGATATAGTTTTATAGAGTTTTATATAGGTTTATATAGTTTTATATAGTTTTATATAGTTTTATATAGTTTTATATAGTTTTATATAGTTTTGTTAGTTTTATATGGTGTTATATAGTTTTATATAGTTCTATAGAGTTTTATATAGGTTTATATAGTTTTATATAGTTTTAACTAGTTTTAAATAACTTTATATAGTTCTATAGAGTTTTGTATAGGTTTATATAGTTCTGTTAGTTTTATATTGTTCTATATAGTTTTATATAGTTTTATATAGTTTTATATAGTTTTATATAGTTTTATATAGTTTTGTTAGTTTTATATGGTGTTATATAGTTTTATATAGTTCTATAGAGTTTTATATAGGTTTATATAGTTTTATATAGTTTTATATAGTTTTATATAGTTTTATATAGTTTTATATAGTTTTATAGAGTTTTATATAGTTTATTATAGTTTTGTTAGTTTTATATGGTTTTATATAGTTTCATATAGTTCTATAGAGTTTTATATAGTTTTATATACTTTTATATAGTTTTATATAGTTCTATATAGTTTTATATAGTTTTATATAGTTTTATATAGTTTTGTTAGTTTTATATAGTTTTATATAGTTTCATATAGTTTAATATAGTTTTATATAGTTCTATATAGTTTTATATAGTTTTATATAGTTATGTTAGTTTTATAGAGTTTTATATAGTTTTATAGAGTTTTATATAGTTTTATATATTTTTATATAGATTTATATAGTTTTATATAGTTTTATATAGTTTTATAGAGTTTTATATAGTTTTATATAGTTTTGTTAGTTTTATATGGTTTTATATAGTTTTATATAGTTCTATAGAGTTTTATATAGTTTTATATAGTTTTATATAGTTCTATAGAGTTTTATATAGTTTTATATAGTTTTATATAGTTTTGTTAGTTTTGTTAGTTTTATATAATTTTATATAGTTTTATATAGTTTTTTATAGTTTTATATAGTTCTATAGAGTTTTACATAGGTTTATATAGTTTTGTTAGTTGTATATAGTTTTATATAGTTTTATATAGTTTTATATAGTTTTATTAGTTTTATATAGTTTTATATAGTTTCATATAGTTCTATAGAGTTTTATATGGTTGTATATACTTCTATAGAGTTTTATATAGGTTTATATAGTTATGTTAGTTTTATATAGTTTTATACCGTTTTATATAGTTTTACATTGTTTTATATAGTTTTGTTAGTTTTATATGGTTTTATAGAGTTTTATATAGTTTTATATAGTTTTATATAGTTTTATATAGATTTATATAGTTTTATATAGTTTTATATAGTTTTATAGAGTTTTATATAGTTTTATATAGTTTTGTTAGTTTTATATGGCTTTATATAGTTTTATATAGATTTATAGAGTTTTATATAGTTTTATATAGTTTTATATAGTTTTGTTAGTTTTGTTAGTTTTATATAGTTTTATATAGTTTTATATAGTTTTTTATAGTTTTATATATTTCTATAGAGTTTTACATAGGTTTATATAGTTTTGTTAGTTCTATATAGTTTTATATAGTTTTATAGAGTTTTATATAGGTTTATATAATTTATATAGTTTTGTTAATTACATATAGTTTTATATAGTTTTATATAGTGTTATATAGTTTTATATATTTCTATAGATTTATATATAGGTTTATATATAGGTTTATATAGTTTTAAATAGTTTTATATACTTTTATATCGTTTTATATAGTTTTATATAGTTTCATATAGTTTAATATAGTTTTATATAGTTCTATATAGTTTTATATAGTTTTATATAGTTTTATATAGTTTTGTTAGTTTTGTTAGTTTTATATAGTTTTATATAGTTTTGTTAGTTTTATATAGTTTTGATAGTTTTATATAGTTTTATATAGTTTTATATAGTTTTATAGAGTTTTATATAGTTTTATATAGTTTTGTTAGTTTTATATGGTGTTATATAGTTTTATATAGTTCTATAGAGTTTTATATAGTTTTATATTGTTTTATATAGTTTTATATAGTTTTATATAGTTTTATATAGTTTTAATACAATTTTATAGTTTTACATAGTTTTATTTTGCCCTATGTAGTTTGAAATAGTTTTATTAGTTTTATATAGTTTGACATGGTTTTATATGGTTCTATATAGTTTTATATAGTTTTATATAGTGTTATATAGTTTTATATATTTCTATAGATTTATATATAGGTTTATATATAGGTTTATATAGTTTTATATAGTTTTATATACTTTTATAACGTTTTATATAGTTTTATATAGTTTCATATAGTTTAATATAGTTTTATATAGTTCTATATAGTTTTATATAGTTTTATATAGTTTTATATAGTTTTATATAGTTTTGTTAGTTTTGTTAGTTTTATATAGTTTTATATAGTTTTATATAGTTTTTTATAGTTTTTTATAGTTTTATATAGTTCTATAGAGTATTACATAGGTTTATATAGTTTTGTTAGTTTTATATAGTTTTATATAGTTTTATAGAGTTTTATATAGGTTTATATAGTTTTATATAGATTTATATAGTTTTATATAGTTTTATATAGTTTTATAGAGTTTTATATAGTTTATTATAGTTCTGTTAGTTTTATATGGTTTTATATAGTTTTATATAGTTCTATAGAGTTTGATATAGTTTTATATAGTTTTATATAGTTTTATAAAGTTCTATATAGTTTTATATAGTTTTATATAGTTTTATATAGTTTTGTTAGTTTTGTTAGTTTTATATAGTTTTATATAGTTTTATATAGTTTTATATAGTTTTATATATTTCTATAGAGTTTTATATAGTTTTATGTCGTTTTACCTAGTTTTATATAGTTTTGTTAGTTTTATATACTTTTATATCGTTTTATATAGTTTTATATAGTTTCATATAGTTTCATATAGTTTAATATAGTTTTATATAGTTTTATACAGTTTTATAGAGTTTTATATAGTTTTATATAGGTTTATATAGTTTTGTTAGTTTTATATAGTTTTATATAGTTTTATATAGTTTTATATAGGTTTATATAGTTTTATATAGTTTTATATAGTTTTATATAATTCTATAGAGTTTTGTACAGGTTTATATAGTTTTGTTAGTTTTATATAGTATTATATAGTTTTATATAGTTTTATATAGTTTTATATAGTTTTATATATTTTTATATAGTTTCAATAGAATTTTATAGTTTTATATCGTTTTATATAGTTTTACATTGTTTTATATAGTTTTGTTAGTTTTATATGGTTTTATATAGTTTTATATAGTTTTATAGAGTTTTATATAGTTTTATATAGTTGTGTTAGTTTTATATGGTTTCATATAGTTTTATATAGTTTTATATAGTTCTATATAGTTTTATATAGTTTTATATAGTTATGTTAGTTTTATATAGTTTTATATAGTTATGTTAGTTTTATATAGTTTTATATAGTTTTATAGAGTTTTATATAGTTTTATATAGTTTTATATAGATTTATATAGTTTTATATAGTTTTATATAGTTTTATATAGTTTTATATAGTTTTAATACAATTTTATAGTTATACATAGTTTTAGTTGGCCCTATGTAGATTGACCTAGTTTTATATAGTATTATATAGTTTGACATGGTTTTATATGGTTCTTATATAGTTTTATATAGTTTTATATAGTTTTATATAGTTTTATATAGTTCTATAGAGTTTTATATAGGTTTATATAGTTTTATATAGTTTTAACTAGTTTTAAATAATTTTATATAGTTCTATAGAGTTTTGTATAGGTTTATATAGTTTTGTTAGTTTTATATGGTTCTATATAGTTTTATATAGTTTTATATAGTTTTACATAGTTTTATATAGTTTTATATAGTTTTATATAGTTTTATATAGTTTTATATAGTTCTATAGAGTTTTATATAGGTTTATATAGTTTTATATAGTTATATATAGTTTTATATAGTTTTATATAGTTTTATAAAGTTCTATAGAGTTTTGTATAGGTTTATATAGTTTTGTTAGTTTTATATAGTTTTATATAGTTTTGTATAGTTTTATATAGTTTTATATAGTTTTGTTAGTTTTCATATTGTTTTATATAGTTTTATATAGTTTTATATAGTTTTATATAGTTTTATATAGTTTTATATTGTTTTGTATAGTTTTATATAGTTTTATATAGTTTTATATACTTTTATATAGTTTATATAGTTTTACCTAGTTTTATATAGTTTTATAGTTTTATATGGTTTTATATAGTTCTATAGAGTTTTATATAGTTTTATGTCGTTTTACATAGTTTTATGTAGTTTTGTTAGTTTTACTTTTTATATCGTTTTATATAGTTTTATGTAGTTTCATATAGTTTTATATAGTTTTATAGAGTTTTATATAGTTATATATAGTTTTGTTAGTTTTATATAGTTTTATATAGTTTTATAGAGTTTTATATAGCTTTAAATAGTTTTATATAGTTCTATAGACTTTTACATAGGTTTATATAGTTTTGTTAGTTTTATATAGTTTTATATAATTCTATAGAGTTGTATATAGGTTTATATAGTTTTGTTAGTTTTATATAGTTTTATATAGTTTTGTATAGTTTTATATAGTTTTATATAGTTTTGTTAGTTTTATATAGTTTTATATAGTTTTATATAGTTTTATATAGTTATATATAGTTTTATATAGGTTTATATAGTTTTATAGAGTTTTAAATAGTTCTGTATAGTTCTATAGAGTTTTGAATACGTTTATTTAGTTTTGTTAGTTTTATATAGTTTTATATAGTTTTGTTAGTTGTATATAGTTTTATATAGTTTTATATAGTTTTATATAGTTCTATAGAGTTTTATATAGGTTTATATAGTTTTATAGAGTTTTAAATAGTTTTATATAGTTCGATAGACTTTTGTATAGGTTTATATAGTTTTGATAGTTTTATATACTTTTATATAGTTTTATATAGTTTTATATAGTTTTGATAGTTTTATATAGTTTTATATAGTTTTATATTGTTTTATATAGTTTTACATAGTTTAATATAGTTTTGTTAGTTTTATATAGTTTTATATAGTTTTATATAGTTTTATATACATATATATCGTTTTATATAGTTTTATATGGTTTCATATAGTTTAATATAGTTTTATATAGTTTTATAGAGTTTTATATAGTTTTATATAGTTTTATATAGATTTATATACTTTTATATAGTTTTATATAGTCTTATAGAGTTTTATATAGTTTTATATAGTTTTGTTAGTTTTATATGGTTTTATATAGTTTTATATAGTTTTGTTAGTTTTATATACTTTTATATAGTTTTATATAGTTTTATATAGTTTTATATAGTTCTATAGAGTTTTATATAGTTTTATATAGTTTTATATAGTTTTATATAATTCTATAGAGTTTTATATAGGTTTATATAGTTTTATATAGTTATATATAGTTTTATATAGTTTTATATAGTTTTATAAAGTTCAATAGTGTTTTGTATAGGTTTATATAGTTTTGTTAGTTTTAGATAGTTTTATATAGTTTTGTATAGTTTTATATAGTTTTATATAGTTTTGTTAGTTTTATATAGTTTTATATAGTTTTATATAGTTTTATATAGTTCTATAGAGTTTTATATAGGTTTATATAGTTTTGTTAGTTTTATATAGTTTTATATAGTTTTATATAGTTTTATATAGTTCTATAGAGTTTTATATAGGTTTATATAGTTTTATAGAGTTTTAAATAGTTTTATATAGTTCGATAGAGTTTTGTATAGGTTTATATAGTTTTGATAGTTTTATATACTTTTATATAGTTTTATATAGTTTTATATAGTTTTGATAGTTTTATATAGTTTTATATAGTTTTATATTGTTTTATATAGTTTTACATATTTTAATATAGTTTTGTTAGTTTTATATAGTTTTATATAGTTTTATATAGTTTTATATACATATATATCGTTTTATATAGTTTTATATGGTTTCATATAGTTTAATATAGTTTTATATAGTTTTATAGAGTTTTATATAGTTTAATATAGTTTTATATAGATTTATATAGTTTTATATAGTTTTATATAGTTCTATAGAGTTTTATATAGTTTTATAAAGTTCTATAGAGTTTTGTATAGGTTTATATAGTTTTGTTAGTTTTATATAGTTTTATATAGTTTTGTATAGTTTTATATAGTTTTATATAGTTTTGTTAGTTTTATATAGTTTTATATAGTTTTATATAGTTTTATATAGTTCTATAGAGTTTTATATAGGTTTATATTGTTTTATAGAGTTTTAAATAGTTTTATATAGTTCGATAGAGTTTTGTATAGGTTTATATAGTTTTGATAGTTTTATATACTTTTATATAGTTTTATATAGTTTTATATAGTTTTGATAGTTTTATATAGTTTTATATAGTTTTATATAGTTTTATATAGTTTTATATAGTTTTATATAGTTTTATATAGTTTTATATAGTTTTATATAGTTTTATATAGTTTTATATAGTTTTGTTAGTTTTATATAGTTTTATATAGTTTTATATACTATTATATAGTTTTATATAGTTTTGTTAGTTTTACATAGTTTTAAATAGTTTTGTATAGTTTTATATAGTTCTATAGAGTTTTATATAGGTTTATATAGTTTTATATAGTTTTATATAGTTTTATATAGTTTTATATAGTTTCATATAGTTTTATATAGTTTTATAAAGTTCTATAGTGTTTTGTATAGGTTTATATAGTTTTGTTAGTTTTATATAGTTTTATATAGTTTTGTATAGTTTTATATAGTTTTATATAGTTTTATATAGTTTTATATAGTTTTATATAGTTTTATATAGTTTTATATAGTTTAATATAGTTTTGTTAGTTTTATATAGTTTTATATAGTTTTATATAGTTTTATATACTTTTATATCGTTTTATATCGTTTTATATAGTTTTATATAGTTTCATATAGTTTAATATAGTTTTATATAGTTTTATATAGTTTTATAGAGTTTTATATGGTTTTATATAGTTTTGTTAGTTTTATATAGTTTTATATAGTTTTATAGAGTTTTATATAGTTTTATATAGTTTTATATAGATTTATATATTTTTATATAGTTTTATATAGTTTTATATAGTTTTATAGAGTTTTATATAGTTTTATATAGTTTTGTTAGTTTTATATGGTTTTATATAGTTTTATGTTGTTCTATATAGTTTTATATAGTTTTATATAGTTTTGTTAGTATTATATAGTTTTATATAGTTTTATATACTTTTATATAGTTTTATATAGTTTTATATAGTTTTATATAGTTTTATATAGTTTTATATGGTTTTATAGAGTTTTATATAGTTTTATATAGTTTTGTTAGTTTTATATGGTTTTATATAGTTTTATATATTTCTATAGAGTTATATATAGGTTTATATAGTTTTGTTAGTTTTATATAGTTTTATATAGTTTTATATAGTTTTATATTGTTTTATATAGTTTTGTTAGTTTTATATAGTTTTATATAGTTTTATAGAGTTTTATATAGTTTTATATAGTTTTATATAGATTTATATATTTTTATATAGTTTTATATAGTTTTATATAGTTTTATAGAGTTTTATATAGTTTTATATAGTTTTGTTAGTTTTATATGGTTTTATATAGTTTTATGTTGTTCTATATAGTTTTATATAGTTTTATATAGTTTTGTTAGTATTATATAGTTTTATATAGTTTTATATACTTTTATATAGTTTTATATAGTTTTATATAGTTTTATATAGTTTTATATAGTTTTATATGGTTTTATAGAGTTTTATATAGTTTTATATAGTTTTGTTAGTTTTATATGGTTTTATATAGTTTTATATATTTCTATAGAGTTATATATAGGTTTGTATAGTTTTGTTAGTTTTATATAGTTTTATATAGTTTTATATAGTTTTATATTGTTTTATATAGTTTTGTTAGTTTTATATAGTTTTATATAGTTTTATATAGTTTTATATAGTTATATATAGTTTTATATAGGTTTATATAGTTTTATAGAGTTTTAAATAGTTCTGTATAGTTCTATAGAGTTTTGAATACGTTTATTTAGTTTTGTTAGTTTTATATAGTTTTATATAGTTTTGTTAGTTGTATATAGTTTTATATAGTTTTATATAGTTTTATATAGTTCTATAGAGTTTTATATAGGTTTATATAGTTTTATAGAGTTTTAAATAGTTTTATATAGTTCGATAGACTTTTGTATAGGTTTATATAGTTTTGATAGTTTTATATACTTTTATATAGTTTTATATAGTTTTATATAGTTTTGATAGTTTTATATAGTTTTATATAGTTTTATATTGTTTTATATAGTTTTACATAGTTTAATATAGTTTTGTTAGTTTTATATAGTTTTATATAGTTTTATATAGTTTTATATACATATATATCGTTTTATATAGTTTTATAT
The DNA here is from genome assembly GCF_051020985.1 of Nomia melanderi. NCBI lineage: Eukaryota > Metazoa > Arthropoda > Insecta > Hymenoptera > Halictidae > Nomia > Nomia melanderi. Next base: position 14,069 of record NW_027475875.1, on the reverse strand, counting down.
AGTTTTAAATATTTCTATTGAGTTATATATAGGTTTATATAGTTCTGTTAGTTTTATATAGTTTTATATATGTTTATATAGTTTTATATATTTCTATAGAGCCATATATAGGTTTATATAGTTTTGTTAGTTTTATATAGTTTTATATAGTTTTATATAGTTTTATATTGTTTTATATAGTTTAATATAGTTTTATATAGTTTTATATAGTTTTATATAGTTTTATATAGTTCTATAGAGTTTTATATAGGTTTATATAGTTTTATTAGTTTCATATACTTTTATATAGTTTTATATAGTTTTATATAGTTTCATATGGTTCTATAGAGTTTTATATAGGTTTATATAGTTTTATATAGCTTTAAATAGTTTTATATAGTTCTATATACTTTTACATAGGTTTATATAGTTTTGTTAGTTTTATATAGTTTTATATAATTCTATAGAGTTTTATATAGGTTTATATAGTTTTATATAGTTATATATAGTTTTATATAGTTTTATATAGTTTTATAAAGTTCTATAGAGTTTTGTATAGGTTTATATAGTTTTATAGAGTTTTAAATAGTTTTATATAGTTCGATAGAGTTTTGTATAGGTTTATATAGTTTTGATAGTTTTATATACTTTTATATAGTTTTATATAGTTTTGATAGTTTTATATAGTTTTATATAGTTTTATATAGTTTTATATAGTTTTACATAGTTTAATATAGTTTTGTTAGTTTTATATAGTTTTATATAGTTTTATATAGTTTTATATACATTTATATCGTTTTATATAGTTTTATATGGTTTCTTATAGTTTAATATAGTTTTATATAGTTTTATAGAGTTTTATATAGTTTTATATAGTTTTATATAGATTTATATAGTTTTATATAGTTTTATATAGTTTTATAGAGTTTTATATAGTTTTATATAGTTTTGTTAGTTTTATATGGTTTTATATAGTTTTATATAGTTTTGTTAGTTTTATATACTTTTATATCGTTTTATATAGTTTTATATAGTTTCATTTAGTTTAATATAGTTTTATATAGTTTTATATAGTTTTATAGAGTTTTATATAGCTTTATATAGTTTTATATAGTTTTGTTAGTTTTATATAGTTTTATATAGTTTTATATAGTTTTATATAGGTCTATAGAGTTTTATATAGGTTTATATAGTTTATATAGTTTTGTTAGTTTTATATGGTTTTATATAGTTTTATATAGTTTTATATAGTTTTATATAGTTTTGTTAGTTTTATATAGTTTTATATAGTTTTGTTAGTTTTATATAGTTTTATATAGTTTTATATACTATTATATAGTTTTATATAGTTTTATATACTATTATATAGTTTTATATAGTTTTGTTAGTTTTACATAGTTTTAAATAGTTTTGTATAGTTTTATATAGTTCTATAGAGTTTTATATAGGTTTATATAGTTTTATATAGCTTTAAATAGTTTTATATAGTTCTATATACTTTTACATAGGTTTATATAGTTTTGTTAGTTTTATATAGTTTTATATAATTCTATAGAGTTTTATATAGGTTTATATAGTTTTATATAGTTATATATAGTTTTATATAGTTTTATATAGTTTTATAAAGTTCTATAGAGTTTTGTATAGGTTTATATAGTTTTATAGAGTTTTAAATAGTTTTATATAGTTCGATAGAGTTTTGTATAGGTTTATATAGTTTTGATAGTTTTATATACTTTTATATAGTTTTATATAGTTTTGATAGTTTTATATAGTTTTATATAGTTTTATATAGTTTTATATAGTTTTACATAGTTTAATATAGTTTTGTTAGTTTTATATAGTTTTATATAGTTTTATATAGTTTTATATACATTTATATCGTTTTATATAGTTTTATATGGTTTCTTATAGTTTAATATAGTTTTATATAGTTTTATAGAGTTTTATATAGTTTTATATAGTTTTATATAGATTTATATAGTTTTATATAGTTTTATATAGTTTTATAGAGTTTTATATAGTTTTATATAGTTTTGTTAGTTTTATATGGTTTTATATAGTTTTATATAGTTTTGTTAGTTTTATATACTTTTATATCGTTTTATATAGTTTTATATAGTTTCATTTAGTTTAATATAGTTTTATATAGTTTTATATAGTTTTATAGAGTTTTATATAGCTTTATATAGTTTTATATAGTTTTGTTAGTTTTATATAGTTTTATATAGTTTTATATAGTTTTATATAGGTCTATAGAGTTTTATATAGGTTTATATAGTTTATATAGTTTTGTTAGTTTTATATGGTTTTATATAGTTTTATATAGTTTTATATAGTTTTATATAGTTTTGTTAGTTTTATATAGTTTTATATAGTTTTGTTAGTTTTATATAGTTTTATATAGTTTTATATACTATTATATAGTTTTATATAGTTTTATATACTATTATATAGTTTTATATAGTTTTGTTAGTTTTACATAGTTTTAAATAGTTTTGTATAGTTTTATATAGTTCTATAGAGTTTTATATAGGTTTATATAGTTTTATATAGTTTTATATAGTTTTATATAGTTTTATAAAGTTCTATAGTGTTTTGTATAGGTTTATATAGTTTTGTTAGTTTTATATAGTTTTATATAGTTTTGTATAGTTTTATAGAGTTTTATATAGTTTTATATAGTTTTGTTAGTTTTATATAGTTTTATATAGTTTTATATAGTTTTATATAGTTCTATAGAGTTTTATATAGGTTTATATTGTTTTATAGAGTTTTAAATAGTTTTATATAGTTCGATAGAGTTTTGTATAGGTTTATATAGATTTGATAGTTTTATATACTTTTATATAGTTTTATATAGTTTTATATAGTTTTGATAGTTTTATATAGTTTTATATAGTTTTATATAGTTTTGATAGTTTTATATAGTTTTATATAGTTTTATATAGTTTTATATAGTTTTACATAGTTTAATATAGTTTTGTTAGTTTTATATAGTTTTATATAGTTTTATATAGTTTTATATACATTTATATCGTTTTATATAGTTTTATATGGTTTCTTATAGTTTAATATAGTTTTATATAGTTTTATAGAGTTTTATATAGTTTTATATAGTTTTATATAGATTTATATAGTTTTATATAGTTTTATATAGTTTTATAGAGTTTTATAGAGTTTTATATAGTTTTATATAGTTTTGTTAGTTTTATATGGTTTTATATAGTTTTATATAGTTTTGTTAGTTTTATATACTTTTATATCGTTTTATATAGTTTTATATAGTTTCATTTAGTTTAATATAGTTTTATATAGTTTTATATAGTTTTATAGAGTTTTATATAGCTTTATATAGTTTTATATAGTTTTGTTAGTTTTATATAGTTTTATATAGTTTTATATAGTTTTATATAGGTCTATAGAGTTTTATATAGGTTTATATAGTTTATATAGTTTGGTTAGTTTTATATGGTTTTATATAGTTTTATATAATTTTATATAGTTTTATATAGTTTTGTTAGTTTTATATAGTTTTATATAGTTTTGTTAGTTTTATATAGTTTTATATAGTTTTATATACTATTATATAGTTTTATATAGTTTTATATACTATTATATAGTTTTATATAGTTTTGTTAGCTTTACATAGTTTTAAATAGTTTTGTATAGTTTTATATAGTTCTATAGAGTTTTATATAGGTTTATATAGTTTTATATAGTTTTATATAGTTTTATATAGTTTTATATAGTTTTATATAGTTTTATAAAGTTCTATAGTGTTTTGTATAGGTTTATATAGTTTTGTTAGTATTATATAGTTTTATATAGTTTTGTATAGTTTTATAGAGTTTTATATAGTTTTATATAGTTTTGTTAGTTTTATATAGTTTTATATAGTTTTATATAGTTTTATATAGTTCTATAGAGTTTTATATAGGTTTATATTGTTTTATAGAGTTTTAAATAGTTTTATATAGTTCGATAGAGTTTTGTATAGGTTTATATAGTTTTGATAGTTTTATATACTTTTATATAGTTTTATATAGTTTTATATAGTTTTGATAGTTTTATATAGTTTTATATAGTTTTATATAGTTTTATATAGTTTTATATAGTTTTATATAGTTTTATATAGTTTAATATAGTTTTGTTAGTTTTATATAGTTTTATATAGTTTTATATAGTTTTATATACTTTTATATCGTTTTATATCGTTTTATATAGTTTTATATAGTTTCATATAGTTTAATATAGTTTTATATGGTTTTATATAGTTTTATAGAATTTTATATGGTTTTATATAGCTTTGTTAGTTTTATATAGTTTTATATAGTTTTATAGAGTTTTATATAGATTTATATAGTTTTATATAGTTTTATATAGTTTTATATAGTTCTATAGAGTTTTATATAGTTTTATATAGTTTTGTTAGTTTTATATGGTTTTATATAGTTTTATATTGTTCTATAGAGTTTTATATAGTTTTATATAGTTTTGTTAGTATTATATAGTTTTATATAGATTTATATAGTTTTATACAGTTTTATATAGTTTTATATAATTTTATATAGCTTTATATACTTTTATATAGTTTTACATAGTTTAATATAGTTTTGTTAGTTTTATATAGTTTTATATAGTTTTATATAGTTTTATATACATTTATATCGTTTTATATAGTTTTATATGGTTTCATATAGTTTAATATAGTTTTATATAGCTTTATAGAGTTTTATATAGTTTTATATAGTTTTATATAGTTTTATATAGTTTTAATACAATTTTATAGTTTTACATAGTTTTATTTTGCCCTATGTAGTTTGAAATTGTTTTATTAGTTTTATATAGTTTGACAGGGTTTTATATGGTTCTATATAGTTTTATATAGTTTTATATAGTGTTATATAGTTTTATATATTTCTATAGATTTATATATAGGTTTATATATAGGTTTATATAGTTTTATATAGTTTTATATACTTTTATATCGTTTTATATAGTTTTATATAGTTTCATATAGTTTAATATAGTTTTATATAGTTCTATAGAGTTTTATATAGTTTTATATAGTTTTATATAGTTTTATATAGTTTTGTTAGTTTTGTTAGTTTTATATAGTTTTATATAGTTTTATATAGTTTTTTATAGTTTTTTATAGTTTTATATAGTTCTATAGAGTTTTACATAGGTTTATATAGTTTTGTTAGTTCTATATAGTTTTATATAGTTTTATAGAGTTTTATATAGGTTTATATAGTTTTATATAGATTTATATAGTTTTATATAGTTTTATATAGTTTTATATAGTTCTATAGAGTTTTATATAGTTTTATATAGTTTTGTTAGTTTTATATGGTTTTATATAGTTTTATATTGTTCTATAGAGTTTTATATAGTTTTATATAGTTTTGTTAGTATTATATAGTTTTATATAGATTTATATAGTTTTATACAGTTTTATATAGTTTTATATAATTTTATATAGCTTTATATACTTTTATATAGTTTTACATAGTTTAATATAGTTTTGTTAGTTTTATATAGTTTTATATAGTTTTATATAGTTTTATATACATTTATATCGTTTTATATAGTTTTATATGGTTTCATATAGTTTAATATAGTTTTATATAGCTTTATAGAGTTTTATATAGTTTTATATAGTTTTATATAGTTTTATATAGTTTTAATACAATTTTATAGTTTTACATAGTTTTATTTTGCCCTATGTAGTTTGAAATTGTTTTATTAGTTTTATATAGTTTGACAGGGTTTTATATGGTTCTATATAGTTTTATATAGTTTTATATAGTGTTATATAGTTTTATATATTTCTATAGATTTATATATAGGTTTATATATAGGTTTATATAGTTTTATATAGTTTTATATACTTTTATATCGTTTTATATAGTTTTATATAGTTTCATATAGTTTAATATAGTTTTATATAGTTCTATAGAGTTTTATATAGTTTTATATAGTTTTATATAGTTTTATATAGTTTTGTTAGTTTTGTTAGTTTTATATAGTTTTATATAGTTTTATATAGTTTTTTATAGTTTTTTATAGTTTTATATAGTTCTATAGAGTTTTACATAGGTTTATATAGTTTTGTTAGTTCTATATAGTTTTATATAGTTTTATAGAGTTTTATATAGGTTTATATAGTTTTATATAGATTTATATAGTTTTATATAGTTTTATATAGTTTTATAGAGTTTTATATAGTTTATTATAGTTCTGTTAGTTTTATATGGTTTTATATAGTTTTATATAGTTCTATAGAGTTTTATATAGTTTTATATAGTTTTATATAGTTTTATATAGTTCTATATAGTTTTATATAGTTTTATATAGTTTTATATAGTTTTGTTAGTTTTGTTAGTTTTATATAGTTTTATATAGTTTTATATAGTTTTATATATTTCTATAGAGTTTTATATAGTTTTATGTCGTTTTACCTAGTTTTATATAGTTTTGTTAGTTTTATATACTTTTATATCGTTTTATATAGTTTTATATAGTTTCATATAGTTTCATATAGTTTAATATAGTTTTATATAGTTTTATACAGTTTTATAGAGTTTTATATAGTTTTATATAGGTTTATATAGTTTTGTTAGTTTTATATAGTTTTATATAGTTTTATATAGTTTTATATAGGTTTATATAGTTTTATATAGTTTTATATAGTTTTATATAATTCTATAGAGTTTTGTACAGGTTTATATAGTTTTGTTAGTTTTATATAGCATTATATAGTTTTATATAGTTTTATATAGTTTTATATAGTTTTATATATTTTTATATAGTTTCAATAGAATTTTATAGTTTTATATCGTTTTATATAGTTTTACATTGTTTTATATAGTTTTGTTAGTTTTATATGGTTTTATATAGTTTTATATAGTTTTATAGAGTTTTATATAGTTTTATATAGTTTTAATACAATTTTATAGTTATACATAGTTTTAGTTGGCCCTATGTAGATTGACCTAGTTTTATATAGTTTTATATAGTTTGACATGGTTTTATATGGTTCTATATAGTTTTATATAGTTTTATATAGTTTTTTATAGTTTTATATAGTTTTATATAGTTCTATAGAGTTTTATATAGGTTTATATAGTTTTATATAGTTTTAACTAGTTTTAAATAATTTTATATAGTTCTATAGAGTTTTGTATAGGTTTATATAGTTTTGTTAGTTTTATATGGTTCTATATAGTTTTATATAGTTTTATATAGTTTTACATAGTTTTATATAGTTTTATATAGTTTTATATAGTTTTATATAGTTTTATATAGTTCTATAGAGTTTTATATAGGTTTATATAGTTTTATATAGTAATATATAGTTTTATATAGTTTTATATAGTTTTATAAAGTTCTATAGAGTTTTGTATAGGTTTATATAGTTTTGTTAGTTTTATATAGTTTTATATAGTTTTGTATAGTTTTATATAGTTTTATATAGTTATGTTAGTTTCATATTGTTTTATATAGTTTTATATAGTTTTATATAGTTTTATATAGTTTTATATAGTTTTATATTGTTTTGTTAGTTTTATATAGTTTTATATAGTTTTATATACTTTTATATAGTTTAATATAGTTTTGTTAGTTTTACCTAGTTTTATATAGTTTTATATGGTTTTATATAGTTCTATAGAGTTTTATATAGTTTTATGTCGTTTTACATAGTTTTATGTAGTTTTGTTAGTTTTATATACTTTTATATCGTTTTATATAGTTTTATGTAGTTTCATATAGTTTTATATAGTTTTATAGAGTTTTATATAGTTATATATAGTTTTGTTAGTTTTATATAGTTTTATATAGTTTTATAGAGTTTTATATAGCTTTAAATAGTTTTATATAGTTCTATAGACTTTTACATAGGTTTATATAGTTTTGTTAGTTTTATATAGTTTTATATAATTCTATAGAGTTTTATATAGGTTTATATAGTTTTATATAGTTATATATAGTTTTATATAGTTTTATATAGTTTTATAAAGTTCAATAGAGTTTTGTATAGGTTTATATAGTTTTGTTAGTTTTATATAGTTTTATATAGTTTTGTATAGTTTTATATAGTTTTATATAGTTTTGTTAGTTTTATATAGTTTTATATAGTTTTATATAGTTTTATATAGTTCTATAGAGTTTTATATAGGTTTATATAGTTTTATAGAGTTTTAAATAGTTCTGTATAGTTCTATAGAGTTTTGAATACGTTTATTTAGTTTTGTTAGTTTTATATAGTTTTATATAGTTTTGTTAGTTGTATATAGTTTTATATAGTTTTATATAGTTTTATATAGTTCTATAGAGTTTTATATAGGTTTATATAGTTTTATAGAGTTTTAAATAGTTTTATATAGTTCGATAGACTTTTGTATAGGTTTATATAGTTTTGATAGTTTTATATAGTTTTATATAGTTTTGATAGTTTTATATAGTTTTATATAGTTTTATATAGTTTTATATAGTTTTATATAGTTTTATATAGTTTAATATAGTTTTGTTAGTTTTATATAGTTTTATATAGTTTTATATAGTTTTATATACTTTTATATCGTTTTATATCGTTTTATATAGTTTTATATAGTTTCATATAGTTTAATATAGTTTTATATAGTTTTATATAGTTTTATAGAGTTTTATATGGTTTTATATAGTTTTGTTAGTTTTATATAGTTTTATATAGTTTTATAGAGTTTTATATAGTTTTATATAGTTTTATATAGATTTATATATTTTTATATAGTTTTATATAGTTTTATATAGTTTTATAGAGTTTTATATAGTTTTATATAGTTTTGTTAGTTTTATATGGTTTTATATAGTTTTATGTTGTTCTATAGAGTTTTATATAGTTTTATATAGTTTTGTTAGTATTATATAGTTTTATATAGTTTTATATACTTTTACATAGTTTTATATAGTTTTATATAGTTTTATATAGTTTTATATAGTTTTATATGGTTTTATAGAGTTTTATATAGTTTTATATAGTTTTGTTAGTTTTATATGGTTTTATATAGTTTTATATATTTCTATAGAGTTATATATAGGTTTATATAGTTTTGTTAGATTTATATAGTTTTATATAGTTTTATATAGTTTATTATTGTTTTATATAGTTTTGTTAGTTTTATATAGTTTTATATAGTTTTATATAGTTTTATATAGTTTTATATAGTTTTAAATATTTCTATTGAGTTATATATAGGTTTATATAGTTTTGTTAGTTTTATATAGTTTTATATATGTTTATATAGTTTTATATATTTCTATAGAGCCATATATAGGTTTATATAGTTTTGTTAGTTTTATATAGTTTTATATAGTTTTATATAGTTTTATATAGATTAATATAGTTTTGTTAGTTTTATATAGTTTTATATAGTTTTATATAGTTTTATATACTTTTATATCGTTTTATATCGTTTTATATAGTTTTATATAGTTTCATATAGTTTAATATAGTTTTATATAGTTTTATATAGTTTTATAGAGTTTTATATGGTTTTATATAGTTTTGTTAGTTTTATATAGTTTTATATAGTTTTATAGAGTTTTATATAGATTTATATAGTTTATATAGTTTTGTTAGTTTTATATAGTTTTATATAGTTTTATATAGTTTTATATAGTTTTATATAGTTTTGTTAGTTTTATATAGTTTTATATAGTTTTATATACTATTATATAGTTTTATATAGTTTTGTTAGTTTTACATAGTTTTAAATAGTTTTGTATAGTTTTATATAGTTCTATAGAGTTTTATATAGGTTTATATAGTTTTATATAGTTTTATATAGTTTTATATAGTTTCATATAGTTTTATATAGTTTTATAAAGTTCTATAGTGTTTTGTATAGGTTTATATAGTTTTGTTAGTTTTATATAGTTTTATATAGTTTTGTATAGTTTTATAGAGTTTTATAGAGTTTTATATAGTTTTATATAGTTTTGTTAGTTTTATATAGTTTTGATAGTTTTATATAGTTTTATATAGTTTTATATAGTTTTATATAGTTTTATATAGTTTTATATAGTTTTATATAGTTTTATATAGTTTTATATAGTTTTATATAGTTTTATATAGTTTTATATAGTTTTATATAGTTTTATATAGTTCTATAGAGTTTTATATAGGTTTATATAGTTTTATTAGTTTCATATACTTTTATATAGTTTTATATAGTTTTATATAGTTTCATATGGTTCTATAGAGTTTTATATAGGTTTATATAGTTTTATATAGCTTTAAATAGTTTTATATAGTTCTATATACTTTTACATAGGTTTATATAGTTTTGTTAGTTTTATATAGTTTTATATAATTCTATAGAGTTTTATATAGGTTTATATAGTTTTATATAGTTATATATAGTTTTATATAGTTTTATATAGTTTTATAAAGTTCTATAGAGTTTTGTATAGGTTTATATAGTTTTATAGAGTTTTAAATAGTTTTATATAGTTCGATAGAGTTTTGTATAGGTTTATATAGTTTTGATAGTTTTATATACTTTTATATAGTTTTATATAGTTTTGATAGTTTTATATAGTTTTATATAGTTTTATATAGTTTTATATAGTTTTACATAGTTTAATATAGTTTTGTTAGTTTTATATAGTTTTATATAGTTTTATATAGTTTTATATACATTTATATCGTTTTATATAGTTTTATATGGTTTCTTATAGTTTAATATAGTTTTATATAGTTTTATAGAGTTTTATATAGTTTCATATAGTTTAATATAGTTTTATATAGTTTTATATAGTTTTATAGAGTTTTATATGGTTTTATATAGTTTTGTTAGTTTTATATAGTTTTATATAGTTTTATAGAGTTTTATATAGTTTTATATAGTTTTATATAGATTTATATATTTTTATATAGTTTTATATAGTTTTATATAGTTTTATAGAGTTTTATATAATTTTATATAGTTTTGTTAGTTTTATATGGTTTTATATAGTTTTATGTTGTTCTATATAGTTTTATATAGTTTTATATAGTTTTGTTAGTATTATATAGTTTTATATAGTTTTATATACTTTTATATAGTTTTATATAGTTTTATATAGTTTTATATAGTTTTATATAGTTCTATAGAGTTTTATATTGTTTTATATAGTTTTGTTAGTTTTATATGGTTTTATATAGTTTTATATTGTTCTATAGAGTTTTATATAGTTTTATATAGTTTTGTTAGTATTATATAGTTTTATATAGTTTTGATAGTTTTATATAGTTTTATATAGTTTTATATAGTTTTATATAGTTTTACATAGTTTAATATAGTTTTGTTAGTTTTATATAGTTTTATATAGTTTTATATAGTTTTATATACATTTATATCGTTTTATATAGTTTTATATGGTTTCTTATAGTTTAATATAGTTTTATATAGTTTTATAGAGTTTTATATAGTTTTATATAGTTTTATATAGATTTATATAGTTTTATATAGTTTTATATAGTTTTATAGAGTTTTATATAGTTTTATATAGTTTTGTTAGTTTTATATGGTTTTATATAGTTTTATATAGTTTTGTTAGTTTTATATACTTTTATATCGTTTTATATAGTTTTATATAGTTTCATTTAGTTTAATATAGTTTTATATAGTTTTATATAGTTTTATAGAGTTTTATATAGCTTTATATAGTTTTATATAGTTTTGTTAGTTTTATATAGTTTTATATAGTTTTATATAGTTTTATATAGGTCTATAGAGTTTTATATAGGTTTATATAGTTTATATAGTTTTGTTAGTTTTATATGGTTTTATATAGTTTTATATAGTTTTATATAGTTTTATATAGTTTTGTTAGTTTTATATAGTTTTATATAGTTTTGATAGTTTTATATAGTTTTATATAGTTTTATATACTATTATATAGTTTTATATAGTTTTATATACTATTATATAGTTTTATATAGTTTTATATACTATTATATAGTTTTATATAGTTTTGTTAGTTTTACATAGTTTTAAATAGTTTTGTATAGTTTTATATAGTTCTATAGAGTTTTATATAGGTTTATATAGTTTTATATAGTTTTATATAGTTTTATATAGTTTTATAAAGTTCTATAGTGTTTTGTATAGGTTTATATAGTTTTGTTAGTTTTATATAGTTTTATATAGTTTTGTATAGTTTTATAGAGTTTTATATAGTTTTATATAGTTTTGTTAGTTTTATATAGTTTTATATAGTTTTATATAGTTTTATATAGTTCTATAGAGTTTTATATAGGTTTATATTGTTTTATAGAGTTTTAAATAGTTTTATATAGTTCGATAGAGTTTTGTATAGGTTTATATAGTTTTGATAGTTTTATATACTTTTATATAGTTTTATATAGTTTTATATAGTTTTGATAGTTTTATATAGTTTTATATAGTTTTATATAGTTTTGATAGTTTTATATAGTTTTATATAGTTTTATATAGTTTTATATAGTTTTACATAGTTTAATATAGTTTTGTTAGTTTTATATAGTTTTATATAGTTTTATATAGTTTTATATAGTTTTATATAGTTTTATATACATTTATATCGTTTTATATAGTTTTATATGGTTTCTTATAGTTTAATATAGTTTTATATAGTTTTATAGAGTTTTATATAGTTTTATATAGTTTTATATAGATTTATATAGTTTTATATAGTTTTATATAGTTTTATAGAGTTTTATAGAGTTTTATATAGTTTTATATAGTTTTGTTAGTTTTATATGGTTTTATATAGTTTTATATAGTTTTGTTAGTTTTATATACTTTTATATCGTTTTATATAGTTTTATATAGTTTCATTTAGTTTAATATAGTTTTATATAGTTTTATATAGTTTTATAGAGTTTTATGTAGCTTTATATAGTTTTATATAGTTTTGTTAGTTTTATATAGTTTTATATAGTTTTATATAGTTTTATATAGGTCTATAGAGTTTTATATAGGTTTATGTAGTTTATATAGTTTTGTTAGTTTTATATGGTTTTATATAGTTTTATATAATTTTATATAGTTTTATATAGTTTTGTTAGTTTTATATAGTTTTATATAGTTTTGTTAGTTTTATATAGTTTTATATAGTTTTATATACTATTATATAGTTTTATATAGTTTTATATACTATTATATAGTTTTATATAGTTTTGTTAGCTTTACATAGTTTTAAATAGTTTTGTATAGTTTTATATAGTTCTATAGAGTTTTATATAGGTTTATATAGTTTTATATAGTTTTATATAGTTTTATATAGTTTTATATAGTTTTATATAGTTTTATAAAGTTCTATAGTGTTTTGTATAGGTTTATATAGTTTTGTTAGTATTATACAGTTTTATATAGTTTTGTATAGTTTTATAGAGTTTTATATAGTTTTATATAGTTTTGTTAGTTTTATATAGTTTTATATAGTTTTATATAGTTTTATATAGTTCTATAGAGTTTTATATAGGTTTATATTGTTTTATAGAGTTTTAAATAGTTTTATATAGTTCGATAGAGTTTTGTATAGGTTTATATAGTTTTGATAGTTTTATATACTTTTATATAGTTTTATATAGTTTTATATAGTTTTGATAGTTTTATATAGTTTTATATAGTTTTATATAGTTTTATATAGTTTTATATAGTTTTATATAGTTTAATATAGTTTTGTTAGTTTTATATAGTTTTATATAGTTTTATATAGTTTTATATACTTTTATATCGTTTTATATCGTTTTATATAGTTTTATATAGTTTCATATAGTTTAATATAGTTTTATATGGTTTTATATAGTTTTATAGAATTTTATATGGTTTTATATAGCTTTGTTAGTTTTATATAGTTTTATATAGTTTTATAGAGTTTTATATAGATTTATATAGTTTTATATAGTTTTATATAGTTTTATATACATTTATATCGTTTTATATAGTTTTATATGGTTTCATATAGTTTAATATAGTTTTATATAGCTTTATAGAGTTTTATATAGTTTTATATAGTTTTATATAGATTTATATAGTTTTATATAGTTTTATATAGTTTTATAGAGTTTTATA
>NW_027475874.1:0-28575 GCF_051020985.1 Nomia melanderi | reverse complement strand
TTGTATAGTTTTTATATAGTTTTATATAGTTTTATATAGTTTTATGTGGTTTTATATAGTTATATATAGTTTTATGTGGTTTTATATAGTTTTATATAGTTTTGTATAATTTTATATTGCTTTGTGTAGTTTTAAATAGTTTTATATAGTTTTGTGTAATTTTATATTGCTTTGTGTAGTTTCATATAGTTTTATATAGTTTTACATAGTTCTATTTATTTTTGTATAGTTTTATAGTTTTATATAGTTTTATGTGGTTTTATATAGTTTCATATAGTTTTACATAGTTTTACATAGTTTTATATAGTTTTATATAGTTTTATATAGTTTTACATAGTTTTATATGGTTTTATATAGTTTTATACAGTTTTATATAGTTTTACATAGCTGTATATAGTTTATACCAGTTTTATATTGTTTTATGTAGATTTATATAGTTTTATATGCTTTTATATAATTTTATATAGTTGTGTATAGTTTTATATAGGTTTATATAGTTTTATATTGTTTTATATAGTTTTATATATTTTTATGTGGTTTTATATAGTTTTATATAGTTTTATATAGTTTTACATAGTTTTATATAGTTTTATATAGTTTTATGTGGCTTTATATAGTTATATATAGTTTTATGTGGTTTTATATAGTTTTATATAGTTTTATATAGTTTTGAATTATTTTATATTGCTTTGTATAGTTTTATATAGTTTTATATAGTTTTTACATAGTTTTGTAGGGTTTTATATAGTTTTATACAGTTTTACATAGTTTTATATTGGTTTATACAGTTTTATATAGTTTTATATAGTTTTATATAGTTTTATATAGTTTTATATAGTTTTATATAGTTTTATATAGTTTTTTATAGTTTTATATAGTTTTATATAGTTTTATATAGTTTTATAAAGTTTTCTGTAGTTTTATATAGTCTTATATGGTTTTATATAGTTTTATATAGATTTATATAGTGTTATATAGTTTTTTATAGTTTTCTGTGGTTTTATATAGTTTTATATGGTTTTGTATAGTTTTATATAGTTTTATATTGTTTTATGTAGATTTTTACGGTTTTATATAGCTTTATGTAGTTTTATATAGTTTTATATAGTTTTATATAGTCTTATATAGTTTTGTATAGTTTTATATAGTTTTGTATAGTTTTATATAGTTTTATATTGTTTTATGTGGCTTTATATAGTTTTATATTGTTTTATATAGTTTTACATAGTTTTGTATGGTTTTATATAGTTTTATAGAGTTTTATATAATTTTATATAGTTTTATATAGTTTTACGTAGTTTTATATAGTTTGATATAGTTTTAAATAGTTTGATATAGATCTATATTGCTTAAATAGTTTTATATTGTTTTATGTAGATTTTTATGGTTCTATATCGTTTTATGTAGTTATATATAGTTTTGTATAGTTTGATATAGTTTTATATAGTTTAACACAGTTTTATATAGTTTTATATAGTATTAAATAGTTTTGTATAGCTTTATATAGTTTTATATGGTTTTATATAGTTTTTACATAGTTTTATATAATTTTATGTAGTTTTATATAGTTTTATGTAGTTTAATTTAGTTTTACATAGTTTTGTATAGTTTTATATAGGTTTATATAGTTTTATATAGTTATATATATTTTGATATAGTTTTATGTGGTTTTATATGGTTTTATATAGTTTTATATTGTTTTATATAGTTTTATATAGTTTTATGTGGCTTTATATAGTTTTATCTTGTTTTATATAGTTTTACATAGTTTTGTATGGTTTTATGTAGTTTTATAGATTTTTATATAATTTTATATAGTTTTATATAATTTAAATAGATTGATATAGATTTATATTGCTTTTTATAGTTTTATATAGATTTATACTGTTTTACATAGTTTTGTATGGTTTTATATAGTTTTATAGAGTTTTATAGAGATTTATATAGATTTATATAGATTTATATTGCTTTATATAGTTTTATAGAGTTTTACATATTTTGGTATGGTTTTACATAGTTTTATAGAGTTTTATAGAGATTAATATAGTTTTATATAGTTTTACATTGTTTTATATAGTGTAATTTAGTTTTATATAGTCTTTATAGTTTTATATAGTTTTATAAAGTTTGTTATAGTTTTATGTAGTTTTATGTGGTTAAATATAGTTTCATATAGTTTAATATAGTTTTACATAGTTTTGTATAGTTTTATATAGGTTCATATAGTTTTCTGTGGTTTTATATAGTTTTATATGGTTTTGCATAGTTTTATATGGTTTTATATTGTTTTATATTGTTTTATATAGTTTTATATAGTTTTATATAGTTTTATATAGTTTTCTGTGGTTTTATATAGTTTTATATGGTTTTGTATAGTTTTATATAGTTTTATATTGTTTTATGTAGATTTTTATGGTCCTAAATAGTTTTGTGTAGTTATATATTTTTATATAGTTTTATATAGTCTTATATAGTTTTGTATAGTTTTATATTCTTTTAAATGGTTTTACACAGTTATGTATGGTTAGTCATAGTTTTATATAGTTTTGAATAGTTTGATATAGATTTATATTGCTTTATATAGTTTTATATAGTTTTATATAGTTTTACATAGTTTCATTTAGTTTTATACAGTTTTATATAGTTTTATATAGTTTTATATAGTTTTATATAGTTTTATATTGTTTTATGTAGATTTTTATGGTATTATATAGTTTTATGTAGATGTATAAAGTTTTATATAGTTTTGTAAGGTTTTTATATAGTATTATATAGTTTTATATAGTTTTATATAGTTTTATATAGTTTTATGTAGTTTTATATTGTTTTATGTAGTTTTATACAGTTTTATAAAGTTTTACATTGTTTTATATAGCTTTATATAGTTTTATGAGGTTTTATATAATTTTATATACTTTTGTATAGTTTAATATAGCTTTATATAGTTTTATATTGTTTTATATTGTTTTATATAGTTTTATATAGTTTTATATAGTTTTATATAGTTTTATATAGTCTCATATAGTTTTATATAGTTATATATAGTTTTATATAGTTTTCTGTGGTTTTATATAATTCTAGATAGTTTTATATAGTTTTACATAGTTTAATAGAGCTTTATATAGTTTTGTATTGTTTTATATAGTTTTGTATAGTTTTATATTGCTTTATATAGATTTATATAGTTTTACATAGTTTTATTTAGTTTTATATAGTTTTACATAGTTTTATATAGTTTTCTGAAGTTTTATATAGTTTTATATAGTTTTATATTGTATTACATAGTTTTGTATCGTTTTATATAGTTTTATATAGTTTTATGTAGTTTTATATAGATTTATATAGTTTTATATAGTTTTATATGGTTTTATATTGTTTTATGTAGATTTTTATGGTTTTATATAGTTTTATGTAGTTATTTATAGTTTTATATAGTTTCATGTAGTCTTATATAGTTTTCTATAGTTTTATATTCTTTTAAATGGTTTTACACTGTTTTATATAGTTATTCATAGTTTTATATAGTTTTATATAGTTTTACATAGTTTTGTATGGTTTTATATACTTCTACACAGTTTTACATAGTTTTACATTGTTTTATACAGTTTTATATAGTTTTATACAGTTTTATATAATTTTAGATAGTTTTATACAGTTTTACATAGTTTAATACAGCTTTATATAGTTTTATATTGTTTCATATAGTTTTGTATAGTTTTATATTGCTTTATATAGATTTATATAGTTTTATATAGTTTTATAAGGTCTTATATAGTTTTATATAGTTTTATATAGTTTTATATAGTATTACATAGTTTTGTATAGTTTTATATAGTTTTATATACTTCTATATAGTTTTATATAGTTTTATGTAGTTTTACATTCTTTTATATTGTTTTACATATTTTTATATTGTTTATATAGTTTTATATTGTTTTATGTAGATTTATATAGTTTTATATACTTTTATATAGTTTTATATAGTTTTATATAGTTTTATGTAGTTTTAGATAGTTTTATATAGTTTTCTGTGGTTTTATATACTTTTCTATAGTTTTGTATAGTTTTATATAGTTTTATATTGTTTTATGTAGATTTTTATGGTTTCACATAGTTTTATGTAGTTATATATAGTTTTATATAGTTTTATATAGTCTTATATAGATTTATATACTTTTAATAGTTTTATATAGTTTTAAATAGTTTGATACAGATTTATATTGCTTTATATAGTTTTATATAGTTTTATACAGTTTTCCATAGTTTTATTTATTTTTATACAGTTTTATATACTTTTATATAGTTTTATATAGTTTTATATAGTTTTACATAGTTTAATATAGCTTTATATAGTTTGATATTGCTTTATATAGTTTTATATAGTCTTATATTGTTTTATATAGTTTTATATAGTTTTATATAGTTTTATATAGATTTGTATAGTTTTATATAGGTTTATATAGTTTTATATAGTTTTATATAGTTTTATATTCTTTTAAATGGTTTTACACTGTTTTATATATTTATTCATAGTTTTATATAGTTTTATATAGTTTTACATAGTTTTGTATGGTTTTATATACTTCTACACAGTTTTACATAGCTTTACATGGTTTTGTACATGTTTATATAGTTTTATACAGTTTTATATAATTTTAGATAGTTTTATATAGTTTTACATAGTTTAATACAGTTTTATATAGTTTTATATTGTTTTATATAGTTTTTTATAGTTTTATATTGCTTTATATAGATTGATATAGTTTTATATAGTTTTACATAGTTTCATTTAGTTTTATATAGTTTTATATAGTTTTCTGTGGTTTTATATACTTTTATATGGTTTTGTAAAGTTTTATATAGTTTTATATTGTTTTATGTAGATTTTTATGGTTTTATATAGTTTTTTGTAGTTATATATAGTTTTATATAGTTTTATATAGTTTTACATAGTTTTACAAAGTTTTGTATAGTTTTATATAGTTTTGTATATGTTTATATAGTTTGATAAAGTTTTATATAGTTTCTGCAGTTTTATATAGTTTTACATAGTTTTATATAGTGTTATATAGTTTTATATTTCTTTTATATTCTTTTACATAGTTTTTACATAGTTTTATATAGTTTGATATAGTTTTCTATAGTTTCATATAGACTTATATAGTTTTCTGTAGTTTTATATAGTTTTATATATATATTTATAGTTTTACATGGTTTTATATAGTTTTATTAAGTTTTATATAGTTTTATATAGTTTTATATAGTTTTATATAATTTAGTATAATTTTCTACAGTTTTGTATTGTTTTATATAGTTCTATATAGTTTTATATACTTTTATAGATTTACATAGTTTGGTATAGTATTATATAGTTTTGTATATGTTTATATAGTTTGATATAGTTTTATATAGTTTTCGATATATTTATATAGTTTTACATAGTTCTATATAGTTTTATATAGTTTTACATAGTTTTATATAGTTTTACATAGTTTTATATAGTTTTATATAGTTTTCTGTAGTTTTACATGGTTTTATATATTTTTATATAGTTTTATGTAGTTTTATATAGTTTTATATAGCTTTATATAGATTTCTATAGTTTTATATAGTTTCATGTAGTTTTCTGTAGCTTTATATAGTATTATTTAGTTTTCTATTGTTTCATATTCTTTTATATACTTATGCATACTTTTGTATAGCTTTATTTAGTTTTATATAGTTTTATATAGTTTTATACAGTTTTATATTGTTTTATATGGTTTTAAATACTTTTATATAGTTTTACATAGTTTTCTACGGTTTTATATAGTTTCAGGTAGCGTTGCATACTTTTATTTAGTTCCATATAGTTTTACATAGTTTTACATAGTTTTATATAATTTCATACAGTTTTAGTTTTCTGTAGTTTTATATAGCTTTATATATATTTATATAGTTTTACATAGTTTAATATAGTTTTATATAGTTTTATATAGTTTTATATAGTTTTATATAATTTTATATAGTTTTATATAGTTTTATATAGTTTTATATAGTTTTACATAGTTTTACACAGTTTTGTATAGTTTTATATAGTTTTATATAGATTTCTATAGTTTTCTATAGTTTTCTATAGTTTTGTATAGTTTTATATAGTTTTATATAGTTTTATATAGTTCTCTATAGTTTTATATAGTTTTGTATAGTTTTATATAGTTTTATTTAGTTTTATATACTTTTATATAGTATTATGTAGTTTTCTATTGTTTCATATTCTTTTATATACTTTTGCATACTTTTGTATAGCTTTATTTAGTTTTATATAGTTTTATATATTTTTATAAAGTTGTATATAGTTTTATACAGTTTTATATAATTCAGTATAATTTTCTACAGTTTTGTATTGTTTTATATACTTTTATATAGTTTTATATAGTTTTATATACTTTTATATATTTTCATATAATTTTCTATAGCTTTCTATAGTTTTATATATTTTCATGTAGCTTTCTGTAGTTTTATACAGTTTTGTATAGTTTTATATAGTTGTATAAAGTTCTGTATAGCTTTCTATAGTTTTATATAGTTTTGTATAGTTTTATATAGTTGTATATAGTTTTGTATAGCTTTCTACAGTTTTATATAGTTTTGTATAGTTTTATATAGGTTTGTATAGTTTTATATAGTTTTATATATTTTTATATAGTTTTATATAGTTTTATATAGTTTTATATAGTTTTATATAGTTTTGTATAGTTTTATATAGTTGTATATAGATTTTTATAGTTTTCTATAGTTTTATATAGTTTTGTATAGATTTATATAGTTTTATATAGTTATATATAGTTTTACATAGTTTTACATAGTTTTATATAGTTTGATATTGTTTGATATAGTTTTCTATAGTTTAATATTCTTTTATATAGTTTAATATAGTTTTATATAGTTTTACATAGTTTTATATTGTTTTATATAGTTTTCTGTAGTTTTATATAGTTTTATATAGTTTTATATAGTTTTATATAGTTTTACATAGTTTTATATAGTTTTCTGTAGTTTTACATGGTTTTATATATTTTTATATAGTTTTATGTAGTTTTATATAGTTTTATATAGCTTTATATAGATTTCTATAGTTTTATATAGTTTCATGTAGTTTTCTGTAGTTTTAAAATAGTATTATTTAGTTTTCTATTGTTTCATATTCTTTTATATACTTTTGCATACTTTTGTATAGCTTTATTTAGTTTTATATAGTTTTATATAGTTTTATACAGTTTTATATTGTTTTATATGGTTTTAAATACTTTTATATAGTTTTACATAGTTTTCTACAGTTACATATAGTTTCAGGTAGCGTTGCATACTTTTATTTAGTTCTATATAGTTTTATATAGTTTTACATAGTTTTATATAATTTCATACAGTTTTCTGTAGTTTTATATAGCTTTATATATATTTATATAGTTTTACATAGTTTTATATAATTTTATATAGTTTTACATAGTTTTATATAGTTTTATATAGTTTTATATAGTTTTATATAGATTTCTATAGTTTTATATAGTTTCATGTAGTTTTCTGTAGTTTTATATAGTTTTGTATAGTTTTATATAGTTGTATAAAGTTTTGTATAGCTTTCTATAGTTTTATATAGTTTTGTATAGTTTTATATAGTTGTATATAGTTTTGTATAGCTTTCTGTAGTTTTATATAGTTTTGTATAGTTTTATATAGTGTTGTATAGTTTTATATAGTTTTATATATTTTTATATATTTTTATATAGTTTTATATAGTTTTATATAGTTTTATATAGTTTTATATAGTTTTAAATAGTTTGATACAGATTTATATTGCTTTATATAGTTTTATATAGTTTTATACAGTTTTCCATAGTTTTATTTATTTTTATACAGTTTTATATACTTTTATATAGTTTTATATAGTTTTATATAGTTTTACATAGTTTAATATAGCTTTATATAGTTTGATATTGTTTTATATAGTTTTATATAGTCTTATATTGTTTTATATAGTTTTATATAGTTTTATATAGTTTTATATAGATTTGTATAGTTTTATATAGGTTTATATAGTTTTATATAGTTTTATATAGTTTTATATTCTTTTAAATGGTTTTACACTGTTTTATATATTTATTCATAGTTTTATATAGTTTTATATAGTTTTACATAGTTTTGTATGGTTTTATATACTTCTACACAGTTTTACATAGCTTTACATGGTTTTGTACATGTTTATATAGTTTTATACAGTTTTATATAGTTTTATATATTTTTACATAATTTTAGATAGTTTTATATAGTTTTACATAGTTTAATACAGTTTTATATAGTTTTATATTGTTTTATATAGTTTTTTATAGTTTTATATTGCTTTATATAGATTTATATAGTTTTATATAGTTTTATAAGGTTTTATATAGATTTATATAGTCTATACAGTTTTATATTGTTTTATGTAGATTTACATAGTTTTATATACTTTTATATAGTTTTATATAGTTTTACATAGTTTTATATGGTTTTACATAGTTTTGTATGGTTTTATATAGTTTTATAGAGTTTTATATAGTTTTATGTAGGTTTATATAGTTTTATATAGTTTTATATAGTTTTATATAGTTTACTCAGTTTTATATTGTTTTATGTAGATTTATATAGTTTTATATACATTTATGTAGTTTTACATAGTTTTATATAGTTTTATATAGTTTTAGATAGTTTTATATAGTTTTACAAAGTTTAATATAGCTTTATATAGTTCTATATTGTTTTGTATTATTTTATTTAGTTTTATACAGTTTTAGATAGTTTTACATAGTTTTATATAGTTTTCTGAGGGTTTATATAGTTTTATATAGTTTTATATAGTATTACATAGTTTTGTATAGTTTTATATAGTTCTATATAGCTTTATATAGTTTTATATAGTTTTATATAGTTTTATATAGTTTTATATACTTTTACATAGTTTTAAATAGTTTGATATAGATTTATATTGCTTTATATAGTTTTATATAGTTTTATACAGTTTTCCATAGTTTTATTTAGTTTTATACAGTTTTATATAGTTTTATAAAGTTTTATATAGTTTTATATAATTTTATATAGTCTTATATAGTTTTATATAGTTTTATATAGTTTTCTGTGGTTTTATATAGTTTTATATGGTTTTGTATAGTTTTATGCAGTTTTATAAGGTTTTACATAGTTTTATATAGTTTTATATAGTTTTATATAGTTTTATATAGTATTACATAGTTTTGTATAGTTTTATATAGCTTTATACAGTTTTATATAATTTTATTTAGTTTTATACAGTTTTATATAGTTTTATATAGTTTTACATATTTTTATATAGCTTTACATAGTTTGATATTGTTTTATATAGTTTTATATAGTCTTATATTGTTTTATATAGCTTTATATAGGTTTGTATAGTTTTATATATAGTTTTATATAGTTTCATATAGTTTTATATAGTTTTATGTAGTTTTCTGTGGTTTTATATAGTTTTATACAGTTTTACATAGTTTTGTATGGTTTTATATAGTTTTATATAGTTTTATATAGTTTTATATAGTTTTATATAGTTATATATAGTTTTATATAGTTTTCTGTGGTTTTATACAGTTTTATATAGTATTATATAGTTTTATATAGTTTTATATTGTTTTATGTAGATTTTTATGGTTTTATATAGTTTTATGTAGGTTTATGTAGTTTTATATTGTTTTATATTGTTTTATATAGTTTTATGTATTTTTCTGTGGTTCTATATAGTTTTATATGGTTTTGTATAGTTTTATATAGTTTCATATTGTTTTATGTAGATTTTTATGGTCTTATATAGTTTTATGTAGTTTTACATAGTTTTGTATAGTTTTATATAGTTTTATATAGTTTTATATAGTATTACATAGTTTTGTATAGTTTTATATAGCTTTATACAGTTTTATATAATTTTATTTAGTTTTATACAGTTTTATATAGTTTTACATACTTTTACATATTTTTATATAGCTTTACATAGTTTGATATTGTTTTATATAGTTTTATATAGTCTTATATTGTTTTATATAGCTTTATATAGGATTGTATAGTTTTATATATAGTTTTATATAGTTTCATATAGTTTTATATAGTTTTATATAGTTTTCTGTGGTTTTATATAGTTTTACACAGTTTTACATAGTTTTATATAGATTTATATAGTTTTATATAGTTTTATATAGTTTTATATAGTTTTATATTGTTTTATTTAGTTTTATATAGTTTTATGTAGTTTTATATACTTTTATATAGATTTGTATAGTTTTATATAGTTTTATATTGTTTTATATAGTTGTATATAGTTTTATATAGTTTTATATAGTTTTATATAGTTTTATTTAATTTTATATAGTTTTATATAGTTTTATGTAGTTTTATATAGTTTTATATAGTTTAGTATAGTTTATACAGCTTTATATTGTTTTATGTAGATTTATATAGTTTTATATACTTTTATATAGTTTTATATAGTTTCGTATAGTTTTATATAGGTTTATATAGTTTTATATAGTTTTATATAGTTATATATAGTTTTATGTGGTTTTATATAGTTTTATATAGTTTTATATAGATTTACACAGTTTTGCATGGTTTTACATAGTTTTATAGAGTTTTATATAGTTTTATATAGTTTTATATAGTTTTATATAGTTTTGTATAGTTTTATATAGTTTTATGTAGTTGAATATTGTTTTATATAGTTTTATACAGTTTTATATAGTTTTATAAATTTTTATAGTTTTACATAGGTTTATATAGTTTTATATAGTTTTATATAGTTTTACATAGTTTAATACAGTTTTACATAGTTTTATATTGTTTTATATAGTTTTGTATAGTTTTATATTGCTTTATATAGATTTATATAGTTCTATATAGTTTTACATAGTTTTATTTAGTTTTATATAGTTTTACATAGTTTTATATAGTTTTCTGAAGTTTTATATAGTTTTATATAGTTTTATATAGTATTACATAGTTTTGTATAGTTTTATACAGTTTTATATAGCTTTATATAGTTTTATATCGTTTTATATAGTTTTATATAGTTTTATATAGTTATATATAGTTTTATATAGTTTTCTGTGGTTTTATACAGTTTTATATAGTTTTATATAGTTTTATATAGTTTTATATTGTTTTATGTAGATTTTTATGGTTTTATATAGTTTTATGTAGATGTATAAAGTTTTATATAGTTTTGTAAGGTTTTATATAGTTTTATATAGTTTTATATAGTTTTATGTAGTTTTATATTGTTTTATGTAGTTTTATACAGTTTTATAAAGTTTTACATTGTTTTATATAGTTTTATATAGTTTTATGTGGTCTTATATAGTTATATATAGTTTTATGTGCTTTTATATAGTTTTATACAGTTTTATACAGTTTTGTATAATTTTATATTGCTTTGTATAGATTTATATAGTTCTATATAGTTTTACATAGTTTTATATAGTTTTATATAGTTTTATATAGTTTTATATAGTTTTATATAGTTTTGTATAGTTTTATATAGTTTTATGTAGTTGAATATTGTTTTATATAGTTTTATACAGTTTTATACAGTTTTATATAGTTTTATAAATTTTTATAGTTTTACATAGGTTTATATAGTTTTATATAGTTTTATATAGTTTTACATAGTTTAATACAGTTTTACATAGTTTTATATTGTTTTATATACTTTTGTATAGTTTTATATTGCTTTATATAGATTTATATAGTTCTATATAGTTTTACATAGTTTTATTTAGTTTTATATAGTTTTACATAGTTTTATATAGTTTTCTGATGTTTTATATAGTTTTATATAGTTTTATATAGTATTACATAGTTTTGTATAGTTTTATATAGTTTTATATAGCTATATGTTGTTTTATATAGTTTTATACAGTTTTATATATATTTATATATTTTTACATAATTTTAGATAGTTTTATATAGTTTTACATAGTTTAATACAGTTTTATATAGTTTTATATTGTTTTATATAGTTTTTTATAGTTTTATATTGCTTTATATAGATTTATATAGTTTTATATAGTTTTACATAGTTTCATTTAGTTTTATATAGTTTTATATTGTTTTCTGTGGTTTTATATACTTTTGTATGGTTTTGTAAAGTTTTATATAGTTTTATATTGTTTTATGTAGATTTTTATGGTTTTATATAGTTTTTTGTAGTTATATATAGTTTTATATAGTTTTATATAGTCTTATATAGTTTTGTATAGTTTTATATTGTTTTAAATGGTTTTACAAAGTTTTGTATAGTTAGTCATAGTTTTATATAGTTTTAAATATTTTGATATAGATTTAATTTGCTTTATATAGTTTTATATAGTTTTATATAGTTTTACATAGTTTCATTTAGTTTTATACAGTTTTATATAGTTTTATATAATTTTATATAGTTTTAGATAGTTTTATATAGTTTTACATAGTTTAATATAGCTTTATATATTTTTATATTGTTTTACATTGTTTTATTTAGTTTCATATAGGTTTATGTAGTTTTATATACTTTTATATAGTTTTGTATAGATTTATATAGTTTTATATTGATTTATATAGTTGTATATAGTTTTATATAGTTTTATATAGTTTTATACAGTTTTATATAATTTTATATTGTTTTATATAGTTTTATATAGTTTTATATAGTTTTATAAGGTTTTATTTAGATTTATATATTTTGTACAGTTTTATATTGTTTTATGTAGATTTACATAGTTTTATATACTTTTATATAGTTTTATATAGTTTTACATAGTATTATATGGTTTTACATAGTTTTGTATAGTTTTATATAGTTCTATATAGCTGTATATAGTTTTATATAGTTTTATATAGTTTTATATAGTTTTATATAGTTTTATATACTTTTACATAGTTTTAAATAGTTTGATATAGATTTATATTGCTTTATATAGTTTTATATAGTTTTATACAGTTTTCCATAGTTTTATTTAGTTTTATACAGTTTTATATAGTTTTATAAAGTTTTATATAGTTTTATATAATTTTATATAGTCTTATATAGTTTTATATAGTTTTATATAGTTTTCTGTGGTTTTATATAGTTTTATATGGTTTTGTATAGTTTTATGCAGTTTTATAAGGTTTTATATGGTTTTATATAGTTTTATATAGTATTACATAGTTTTTATAGTTTTATATAGTTTTATGTAGGTTTATGTGGTTTTATATTGTTTTATATTGTTTTATATAGTTTTATATATTTTTCTGTGGTTCTATATAGTTTTATATGGTTTTGTATAGTTTTATATAGTTTCATATTGTTTTATGTAGATTTTTATGGTCTTATATAGTTTTATGTAGTTTTACATAGTTTTATATAGTTTTATATAGTTTTATATAGTATTACATAGTTTTGTATAGTTTTATATAGCTTTATACAGTTTTATATAATTTTATTTAGTTTTATACAGTTTTATATAGTTTTATATAGTTTTACATATTTTTATATAGCTTTACATAGTTTGATATTGTTTTATATAGTTTTATATAGTCTTATATTGTTTTATATAGCTTTATATAGGTTTGTATAGTTTTATATATAGTTTTATATAGTTTCATATAGTTTTATATAGTTTTATATAGTTTTCTGTGGTTTTATATAGTTTTATATGGTTTTGTATAGTTTTATATAGTTTTATATTGTTTTATGTAAATTTTTATGGTTGTATATAGTTTTATGTAGATATATATAGTTTTATATAGTTTTATATAGTTTTATATAGTTTTCTGTGGTTTTATATAGTTTTATACAGTTTTACATAGTTTTGTATGGTTTTATATAGTTTTATAGAGTTTTATATAGTTTTATATAGTTTTATATAGTTTTATATAGTTTTATATAGTTTTATATAGTTTTATATGGTATTACATAGTTTTGTATAGTTTTATATAGTTTTATATAGCTTTATATAGTTTTATACTGTTTTATATAGTTTTATATAGTTTGATATTGTTTTATATAGTTTTATATAGTTTTATATAGTTTTATATAATTTCATATAGTTTTCTGTGGTTTTATATAGTTTTATATAGTTTTGTGTGGATTTATATAGTTTTATATAGTTTTATATAGTTTTAAACAGTTTTACATAGTTTTGTATGGTTTTATATAGTTTTATAGAGCTTTATAAAGTTTTATATGGTTTTATATAGTTTTATGTAGTTTTATGTAGTTTTATATTGTTTTATATTGTTTTATATAGTTTTATATAGTTTTCTGTGGTTTTATATAGCTTTATATAGTTTTATATAATTAAGCTTTATATGGTATTACATAGTTTTGTATAGTTTTATATAGTTTTATATAGTTTTATATAGTTTCATATAGTTTTATATAGTTTTATACAGTTTTATATAGTTTTATATAGTTTTCTGTGGTTTTATATAGTTTTATATGGTTTTGTATAGTTTTATATAGTTTTATATTGTTGTATGTAGATTTTTATGGTTTTATATAGTTTTATGTAGATATATATAGTTTTATATAGTTTTATATAGTTTTATAAGGTTTTATATAGTTTTATATAGTTTTATATAGTTTTATATAGTATTACATAGTTTTGTATAGTTTTATATAGTTTTATATACTTCTATATAGTTTTATATAGTTTTATGTAGTTTTATATTCTTTTATATAGTTTTACATAGTTTAATATTGTTTATACAGTTTTATATAGTTTTATGTAGATTTATATAGTTTTATATAGTTTTATATAGTTTTATATAGTTTTATATGGTTTTAGATAGTTTTATATAGTTTTAAAATGTTTTATATAGTTTTATATAGTTTTATATAGTTTTATATAATTTTATATAGTTTTATATAGTTTTATGTAGTTTTATATAGTTTTATATAGTTTTACATAGTTTTATTCAGTTTCATATAGTTTTATAGTTTTTTATAGTTTTATGTAGTTTTATATAGTTTTGTATAGTTTTATATTGTTTTAAATGGTTTTACACAGTTTTATATAGTTAGTCATGGTTTTATATAGTTTTAAATAGTTTGATATAGATTTATATTGCTTTATATAGTTTTATATAGTTTTATATAGTTTTACATAGTTTCATTTAATTTTATACAGTTTTATATAGTTTTATATAGTTTTATATAGTTTAACATAGTTTTGTATGGTTTTATATTGTTTTATACAGTTTTATATAGTTTTATATAGTTTTATATAATTCTAGATAGTTTTATATAGTTTTACATAGTTTAATACTGCTTTATATAGTTTTGTATTGTTTTATATAGTTTTGTATAGTTTTATAAAGTTTTATATAGTTTTATATAGTTTTATATAGTTTTATATAGTTTTATATAGTTTTCTGAAGTTTTATATAGTTTTATATAGTTTTGTATAGTATTACATAGTTTTGTATAGTTTTATATAGTTTTCTGTAGTTTTATATAGTTTTGTATAGTTTTATATAGTTGTATAAAGTTTTGTATAGCTTTCTATGGTTTCGTATAGTTTTATATAGTTGTATATAATTTTGTATAGCTTTCTATAGTTTTATATAGTTTTGTATAGTTTTATATAGTTTTGTATAGTTTTATATAGTTTTATATATTTTTATATAGTTTGATATAGTTTTATATAGATTTAGATAGTTTTACATAGTTTTGTATAGTTTTATATAGTTTTGTATATGTTTATATAGTTTGATATAGTTTTATATAGTTTTCTGCAGTTTTATATAGTTTTACATAGTTTTATATAGTGTTATATACTTTTATATACTTTTATATTCTTATACATAGTTTTACATAGTTTTATATAGTTTGATATTGTTTGATATAGTTTTTTATAGTTTAATATTCTTTTATATAGTTTTACATAGTTTTGTATAGTTTTATATAGTTGTATATAGTTTTGTATAGCTTTCTGTAGTTTTATATAGTTTTGTATAGTTTTATATAGTTTTATATATTTTTATATAGTTTTATATAGTTTTATATAGTTTTATATAGTTTTATATAGATTTAGATAGTTTCACATAGTTTTGTATAGTTTTATATAGTTTTGTATATGTTTATATAGTTTGATATAGTTTTATATAGTTTTCTGCAGTTTTATATAGTTTTACATAGTTTTATATAGTGTTATATAGCTTTCTATAATTTTATATAGTTTTGTACAGTTTTATACACTTTTATATAGTTTTGTATAGTTTTATATAGTTTTATATACTTTTATATAGTTTTATATAGTTTTATACAGTTTTACATAGTTTTCATAGTTTTATGTAGTTTTGTGTTGTTTTATATAGTTTTATATAGATTTCTATAGTTTTCTATAGTTTTATATAGTTCTGTATTGTTTTATATAGTTTTATATAGTTTTCTATAGTTTTATATATTTTTGTATAGTTTATATAGTATTACGTAGTTTTGTATAGTTTTTTATAGTTTTATATACTTTTATATAGTTTAATATAATTTTATGTAGTTTTATATTCTATCATATACTTTTACATAGTTTTATATAGTTTATACGGTTTTATATTGTTTTATGTAGACTTATATAGTTTTATATACTTTTATATAGTTTTATATAGTTTTATATAGTTTTATATGGTTTTAGATAGTTTTATATGGTTTTAAAATGTTTTACATAGTTTTATATAGCCTTATATAGTTTTATATAATTTTATATAGTTTTACATAGTTTTGTATAGTTTTATATAGTTTTATATAGTTTTCTGTAGTTTTATATAGTTTTATATAGTTTTATATTGTTTTATATTGTTTTATATTGTTTTATTTAGTTTTATATAGTTTTATGTAGTTTTATATACTTTTATATAGATTTGTATAGTTTTATATAGTTTTATATTGTTTTATATAGTTTTATATAGTTTTATATAGTTTTATATAGTTTTATATAGTTTTATTTAATTTTATATGGTTTTATATAGTTTTATGTAGTTTTATATAGTTTTATATAGTTTAGTATAGTTTATACAGCTTTATATTGTTTTATGTAGATTTATATAGTTTTATATACTTTTATATAGTTTTATATAGTTTCGTATAGTTTTATATAGGTTTATATAGTTTTATATAGTTTTATATAGTTATATATAGTTTTATGTGGTTTTATATAGTTTTATATAGTTTTATATAGTTTTACACAGTTTTGCATGGTTTTACATAGTTTTATAGAGTTTTATATAGTTTTATATAGTTTTATATAGTTTTATATAGTTTTGTATATTTTTATATAGTTTTATGTAGTTGAATATTGTTTTATATAGTTTTATACAGTTTTATATAGTTTTATAAATTTTTATAGGTTTACATAGGTTTATATAGTTTTATATAGTTTTATATAGTTTTACATAGTTTAATACAGTTTTACATAGTTTTATATTGTTTTATATAGTTTTGTATAGTTTTATATTGCTTTATATAGATTTATATAGTTCTATATAGTTTTACATAGTTTTATTTAGTTTTATATAGTTTTACATAGTTTTATATAGTTTTCTGAAGTTTTATATAGTTTTATATAGTTTTATATAGTATTACATAGTTTTGTATAGTTTTATATAGTTTTATATAGTTTTCTGTAGTTTTACATAGTTTTATATAGTTTTATATAGTATTATGTAGCTTTATATAGTTTTATATTCTTTTATGTAGTTTTACATACTTTTATATAGTTTGGCATAGTGTGATATAGTTTTGTATTGCTTTATATAGTTTTATATAGTTTTATAGAGTTTTATATAGTATTATGTAGCTTTATATAGTTTTATATTCTTTTATGTAGTTTTACATACTTTTATATAGTTTGGCATAGTGTGATATAGTTTTGTATTGCTTTATATAGTTTTATATAGTTTTATAGAGTTTTATATACTTTTATATATTTTTATATAGTTTTACATAGTTGTGTATAGTTTTATATAGTTTTATATAGTTTTCTGTAGTTTTATATAGTTTTATATAGTTTTATATAGTTTTATATAGTTTTGTATATTTTCATGTAGTTTTCTGTAGTTTTATATAGTTTTGTATAGTTTTATATAGTTGTATAAAGTTTTGTATAGCTTTCTATAGTTTTATATAGTTTTGTATAGTTTTATATAATTTTATATTGTTTTATATAGTTTTATATAGTTTTATATAGTTTTATATAGTTTTACATAGTTTTGTATGGTTTTATATTGTTTTATACAGTTCTATATAGTTTTATATAGCTTTATATAGTTTTAGAATGTCTTACATAGTTTTATATAGTTTTACATAGATTAATATAGCTTTATATAGTTTTACATTGTTTTATATAGTTTTCTATAGTTTTATATTGCTTTATATAGATTCAGATAGTTTTATATAGTTTTACATAGTTTTATTTAGTTTTAAATAGATTTACATAGTTTTATATAGTTCTCTGAAGTTTTATATAGTTTTATATAGTTTTATATAGTTTTATATAGCTTTATATAGTTTTATAAGGTTTTATATAGTTTTATATAGTTTATATAGTATTACGTAGTTTTGTATAGTTTTTTATAGTTTTATATACTTTTATATAGTTTAATATAATTTTATGTAGTTTTATATTCTATCATATACTTTTACATAGTTTTATATAGTTTATACGGTTTTATATTGTTTTATGTAGACTTATATAGTTTTATATACTTTTATATAGTTTTATATAGTTTTATATAGTTTTATATGGTTTTAGATAGTTTTATATGGTTTTAAAATGTTTTACATAGTTTTATATAGCCTTATATAGTTTTATATAATTTTATATAGTTTTACATAGTTTTGTATAGTTTTATATAGTTTTATATAGTTTTCTGTAGTTTTATATAGTTTTATATAGTTTTATATTGTTTTATATTCTTTTATATTGTTTTATTTAGTTTTATATAGTTTTATGTAGTTTTATATACTTTTATATAGATTTGTATAGTTTTATATAGTTTTATATTGTTTTATATAGTTTTATATAGTTTTATATAGTTTTATATAGTTTTATATAGTTTTATTTAATTTTATATGGTTTTATATAGTTTTATGTAGTTTTATATAGTTTTATATAGTTTAGTATAGTTTATACAGCTTTATATTGTTTTATGTAGATTTATATAGTTTTATATACTTTTATATAGTTTTATATAGTTTCGTATAGTTTTATACAGTTTTATATAGTTTTATAAATTTTTATAGGTTTACATAGGTTTATATAGTTTTATATAGTTTTATATAGTTTTACATAGTTTTATACAGTTTTACATAGTTTTATATTGTTTTATATAGTTTTGTATAGTTTTATATTGCTTTATATAGATTTATATAGTTCTATATAGTTTTACATAGTTTTATTTAGTTTTATATAGTTTTACATAGTTTTATATAGTTTTCTGAAGTTTTATATAGTTTTATATAGTTTTATATAGTATTACATAGTTTTGTATAGTTTTATATAGTTTTATATAGCTTTATATAGTTTTATATAGTTTTATATAGTTTTATATAGTTATATATAGTTTTATATAGTTTTCTGTGGTTTTATACAGTTTTATATAGTTTTATATAGTTTTATATAGTTTTATATTGTTTTATGTAGATTTTTATGCTTTTATATAGTTTTATGTAGATGTATAAAGTTTTATATAGTTTTGTAAGGTTTTATATAGTTTTATATAGTTTTATATAGTTTTATATAGTTTTATGTGCTTTTATATAGTTTTATATAGTTTTATACAGTTTTGTATAATTTTATATTGCTTTGTATAGATTTATATAGTTCTATATAGTTTTACATAGTTTTATTTAGTTTTATATAGTTTTATATAGTTTTATATAGTTTTGTATAGTTTTATATAGTTTTATGTAGTTGAATATTGTTTTATATAGTTTTATACAGTTTTATACAGTTTTATATAGTTTTATAAATTTTTATAGTTTTACATAGGTTTATATAGTTTTATATAATTTTATATAGTTTTACATAGTTTAATACAGTTTTGCATAGTTTTATATTGTTTTATATACTTTTGTATAGTTTTATATTGCTTTATATAGATTTATATAGTTCTATATAGTTTTACATAGTTTTATTTAGTTTTATATAGTTTTACATAGTTTTATATAGTTTTCTGAAGTTTTGTATAGTTTTATATAGTTTTATATAGTATTACATAGTTTTATATAGTTTTATATAGTTTTATATAGTTATATATAGTTTTATATAGTTTTCTGTGGTTTTATATAGTTTTATATGGTTTTGTATAGTTTTATATAGTTTTATATTGTTTTATGTAGAGTTTTATGGTTTTAAATAGTTTTATGTAGTTATATATTTTTATATAGTTTTATATAGTCTTATATAGTTTTGTATAGTTTTATATTGTTTTAAATGGTTTTACACAGTTTTATATAGTTAGTCATGGTTTTATATAGTTTTAAATAGTTTGATATAGATTTATATTGCTTTAAATAGTTTTATATAGTTTTATATAGTTTTACATAGTTTCATTTAGTTATATACAGTTTTATATAGTTTTATATAGTTTTATATAGTTTAACATAGTTTTGTATGGTTTTATATTGTTTTATACAGTTTTATATAGTTTTATATAGTTTTATATAATTCTAGATAGTTTTATATAGTTTTACATAGTTTAATACAGCTTTATATAGTTTTGTATTGTTTTATATAGTTTTGTATAGTTTTATAAAGTTTTATATAGTTTTATATAGTTTTATATAGTTTTATATAGTTTTCTGAAGTTTTATATAGTTTTATATAGTTTTGTATAGTATTACATAGTTTTGTATAGTTTTTATATAGTTTTATATAGCTATATGTTGTTTTATATAGTTTTATACAGTTTTATATAGTTTTATATATTTTTACATAATTTTAGATAGTTTTATATAGTTTTACATAGTTTAATACAGTTTTATATAGTTTTATATTGTTTTATATAGTTTTTTATAGTTTTATATTGCTTTATATAGATTTATATAGTTTTATATAGTTTAACATAGTTTCATTTAGTTTTATATAGTTTTATATAGTTTTCTGTGGTTTTATATACTTTTAAATGGTTTTGTAAAGTTTTATATAGTTTTATATTGTTTTATGTAGATTTTTATGGTTTTATATAGTTTTTTGAAGTTATATATAGTTTTATATAGTTTTATATAGTATTACATAGTTTTGTATAGTTTTATATTGTTTATACAGTTTTATATTGTTTTATGTAGATTTATATAGTTTTACATAGTTTTATATTGTTTATAGAGTTTTATATTGTTTTATGTAGATTTATATAGTTTTATATACTTATATATAGTTTTATATAGTTTTATATAGTTTTATATGGTTTTAGATAGATTTATATAGTTTTGAAATGTTTTATATAGTTTTATATAGTTTTACACAGTTTAATATAGCTTTATATAGTTTTAAATTGTTTTATATTGTTTTATTTAGTTTTATATAGTTTTATGTAGTTTTATATACTTTTATATAGATTTGTATAGTTTTATATAGTTTTATATAGTTTTATATAGTTTTATGTAGTTTCATATAGTTTTGTATAGTTTAGTATAGTTTATACAGCTTTATATTGTTTTATGTAGATTTATATAGTTTTACATACTTTTATATAGTTTTATGTAGTTTTCTGTGGTGTTATATAGTTTTATATGGTTTTGTATAGCTTTATATAGTTTTATATCGTTTTATTCAGATTTTTATGGGTTTATATAGTTTTATGTAGTTATTTATAGTTTTATATAGTTTTATGTAGTCTTATATAGTTTTCCATAGTTTTATATTCTTTTAAATGGTTTTACACTGTTTTATATAGTTAGTCATAGTTTTATATAGTTTTATATAGTTTTAAATAGTTTGATATAGATTTATATTGCTTTATATAGTTTTATATAATTTTATATAGTATTATATAGTTATATATAGTTTTATATAGTTTTCTGTGGTTTTATATACTTTTCTATGGTTTTGTATAGTATTATACAGTTTTATATTGTTTTATGTAGATTTTTATGGTTTCACACAGTTTTATGTAGTTATATATAGTTTTATATAGTGTTATATAGTCTTATATAGTTTTGTGTAGTTTTATATTGTTTTAAATGGTTTTACACAGTTTTATATAGTTAGTCATGGTTTTATATAGTTTTAAATAGTTTGATATAGATTTATATTGCTTTAAATAGTTTTATATAGTTTTATATAGTTTTACATAGTTTCATTTAGTTTTATACAGTTTTATATAGTTTTATATAATTTTATATAGTTTTAGATAGTTTTATATAGTTTTACATAGTTTAATATAGCTTTATATATTTTTATATTGTTTTACATTGTTTTATTTAGTTTCATATAGGTTTATGTAGTTTTATATACATTTATATAGTTTTGTATAGATTTATATAGTTTTACATTGATTTATATAGTTTTATATAGTTTTATATAGTTTTATATAGTTTTATACAGTTTTATATAATTTTATATTGTTTTATATAGTTTTATATAGTTTTATATAGTTTTACATAGTTTTGTATGGTTTTAGATTGTTTTATACAGTTTTATATAGTTTTATATAGTTTTGTATAGTTTTATATAGTTTTATATAGATTTACATAGTTTTATATAGTTTTCTGTGGTTTTATATAGTTTTCTATGGTTTTGTATAGTTTTATATAGTTTTCTATTGTTTTATGTTGATTTTTATGGTTTTATATAGTTTTATGTAGTTATATATAGTTTTATATAGTTTTATATAGTTTTATAAGGTTTTATATAGATTTATATAGTTTATACAGTTTTATTTTGTTTTATGTAGATTTACATAGTTTTATATACTTTTATATAGTTTTATATAGTTTTACATAGTTTTATATGGTTTTACATAGTTTTGTATGGTTTTATATAGTTTTATAGAGTTTTATATAGTTTTATATGGGTTTATATAGTTTTATATAGTTTTATATAGTTTTATATAGTATTACATAGTTTTGTATAGTTTTATATAGTTCTATATAGCTTTATATAGTTTTATATAGTTTTATATAGTTTTATATACTTTTACATAGTTTTAAATAGTTTGATATAGATTTATATTGCTTTATATAGTTTTATATAGTTTTATACAGTTTTCCATAGTTTTATTTAGTTTTTATACAGTTTTATATAGTTTTATAAAGTTTTATATAGTTTTATATAATTTTATATAGTCTTATATAGTTTTATATAGTTTTATATAGTTTTCTGTGGTTTTATATAGTTTTATATGGTTTTGTATAGTTTTATGCAGTTTTATAAGGTTTTATATGGTTTTATATAGTTTTATATAGTTTTATGTAGGTTTATGTGGTTTTATATTGTTTTATATTGTTTTATATAGTTTTATATATTTTTCTGTGGTTCTATATAGTTTTATATGGTTTTGTATAGTTTTATATAGTTTCATATTGTTTTATGTAGATTTTTATGGTCTTATATAGTTTTATGTAGTTTTACATAGTTTTATATAGTTTTATATAGTTTTATATAGTTTTATATAGTATTACATAGTTTTGTATAATTTTATATAGCTTTATACAGTTTTATATAATTTTATTTAGTTTTATACAGTTTTATATAGTTTTATATAGTTTTACATATTTTGTATATAGCTTTACATAGTTTGATATTGTTTTATATAGTTTTATATAGTCTTATATTGTTTTATATAGCTTTATATAGGTTTGTATAGTTTTATATATAGTTTTATATAGTTTCATATAGTTTTATATAGTTTTATATAGTTTTGTATAGTTTTATATAGTTTTATATAGATTTACATAGTTTTATATAGTTTTCTGTGGTTTTATATAGTTTTCTATGGTTTTGTATAGTTTTATATAGTTTTCTGTGGTTTTATATAGTTTTCTATGGTTTTGTATAGTTTTATATAGTTTTCTATTGTTTTATGTAGATTTTTATGGTTTTATATAGTTTTTTGTAGTTATATATAGTTTTATATAGTTTTATATAGTCTTATATGGTTTTGTATAGTTTTATATTGTTTTAAATGGTTTTACACAGTTTTGTATAGTTAGTCATAGTTTTATATAGTTTTAAATATTTTGATATAGATTTAATTTGCTTTATATAGTTTTATATAGTTTTATATAGTTTTACATAGTTTCATTTAGATTTATACGGTTTTATATAGTTTTATATAGTTTTATATAGTTTTATATAGTTTTATATAGTTATAGATAGTTTCATATAGTTATACATAGTTTAATATAGCTTTATATAGTTTTATACTGTTTTACATAGTTTTATTTAGTTTTATATAGTTTTATGTAGTTTTATATACGTTTATATAGTTTTGTATAGTTTTATATAGTTTTATATTGTTTTATATAGTTTCATATAGTTTTATATACTTTTATATAGTTTTACATAGTTTTATTTAGTGTTATATAGTTTTACATAGATTTATATAGTTTTATATAGTTTTATATAGTATTACATAGTTTCATATAGTTCTATATAGTTTTATATATATTTATATAGTTTTACATAGTTTAATATAGGTATATATAGTTTTATATAGTTTTATATAGATTTCTTTAGTTTAATATAGTTTCATGTAGTTTTCTGTAGTTTTATATAGTTTTGTATAGTTTTATATAGTTGTATATAGTTTTATATACTTTTATATAGTTTTACAAAGTTTTCTACAGTTTTATATAGTTTTATATAGTTTTATATAGTTTTATATAGTTTTATATAGTTTCACATAGTTTTCTACAGTTTTATATAGTTTTATATAGTTTCTATACAGTTTTATAGAATTTTATATAGTTTTATATAGTTTTATATAGTTTTATATAGTTTTACATAGTTTCCTATAGTTTTATATAGTTTTCTGTAGTTTTATATAGTTTTATATACCTTTATATAGTTTTATATAGTTTTATACAGTTTTATATAGTTTTATATAGTTTTATACAGTTTTATATAGTTTTATATAGTTTTATAAAGTTTTATATAGTTTTATATAGTGTTATAAAATTTAGTATAATTTTCTACAGTTTTGTATTGTTTTATATAGTTTTATATAGTTTTATATAGTTTTATATAGTTTAATATACTTTTATATAGTTTTACATAGTATTGTATAGTTTTATATAGTTTTGTATATGTTTACATAGTTTGATATAGTTTTATATAGTTTTTGTATATGCTTACATAGTTTGATATAGTTTTATATAGTTTTACATAGTTTTATATAGTTTTATATAGTTTTATATAGTTTTATATAGTTTTACATAGTTTTATATATTTTTATATGGTTTTATATAGTTTTATATAGTTTTATATAGTTTTATATTGTTTTATATAGTTTTCTGTAGTTTTATATAGTTTTATATAGTTTTATATAGTATTATATAGTATTATATAGTTTTTTATAGTTTTATATCCTTTTATATAGTTTTGCATAGTTTTGTATAGTTTTATATAGCTTTCTATAGTTTTATACAGTTTTGTATAGTTTTATACAGTTTTATATAGTTTTATATAGTTTTATATAGTTTTAAATACTTTCATATAGTTTTACATAGTTTTCTACAGTTTTATATAGCTTCAGGCAGCGTTGTATAGTTTTATTTAGTTCTATATAGTTTTATATAGTTTTACATAGTTTTATATAATTTCATATAGCTTTCTGTAGTTTTATATAGTTTTATATATATTTATATAGTTTTACATAGTTTTATATAGTTTTATATAGTTTTATATAGTTTTGTATAGTTTTATATAGTTTTACAACGTTTTATATAGTTTTATATAGTTTTATATACTTTTACATAATTTTATTTAGTTTTATATAGCTTTATATAGTTTTACATAGTTTTGTATGGTTTTATATAGTTTTATATACTTTCATATAGTTTTATATTCTTTAAATATTGTTTTACATAGTTTTGTATAGTTTTATATAATTTTATATAGTTTTATATAGCTTTCTATAGTTTTATATAGTTTTGTATAGTTTTATACAGTTTTATATAGTTTTATATAGTTTTATATATTTTTATATGGTTTTATGTAGTTTTATATAGTTTTATATAGTTTTATATAGTTTTACATAGTTTTATATAGTTTTTTATAGTTTTCTGTAGTTTTATATAGTTTTATATAGTTTTATATAGTTTTATATAGTTTAACATAGTTTTATATAGTTTTCTGTAGTTTTACATGGGTTTATATATTTTTATATAGTTTTATGTAGTTTTATATAGTTTTATATAGCTTTATATAAATTTCTATAGTTTTATATAGTTTCATTTAGTTTTCTGTAGTTTTATATAGTATTATTTAGTTTTCTATTGTTTCATATTCTTTTATATACTTTTGCATTCTTTTGTATAGCTTTATTTAGTTTTATATAGTTTTATATAGTTTTATTCAGTTTTATATTGTTTTATATGGTTTTAAATACTTTTATATAGTTTTACATAGTTTTCTACAGTTTTATGTAGTTTCAGGTAGCGTTGCATACTTTTATTTAGTTCTATATAGTTTTATATAGTTTTACATAGTTTTATATAGTTTTATATAGTATTAGTTTTATATAGATTTCTATAGTTTTATATAGTTTCATGTAGTTTTCTGTAGTTTTATATAGTTTTGTATAGTGTTATATAGTTGTATATAGTTTTGTATTGCCTTCTATAGTTTTATATAGTTTTGTATAGTTTTATATAGTTTTATATAGTTTTATATAGTTTTATATAGTTTTATATAGTTTTCTATAGTTTTATATAGTTTTGTATAGTTTTATATACTTTTATTTAGATTTATATACTTTTATATAGTATTATGTAGTTTTCTATTGTTTCATATTCTTTTATATACTTTTG
Source organism: Nomia melanderi (assembly GCF_051020985.1). Lineage (NCBI taxonomy): Eukaryota > Metazoa > Arthropoda > Insecta > Hymenoptera > Halictidae > Nomia > Nomia melanderi. Next base: position 1,547 of record NW_027475874.1, on the reverse strand, counting down.
CATACTTTTGTATAGCTTTATTTAGTTTTATATAGTTTTATATATTTTTATAAAGTTGTATATAGTTTTATACAGTTTTATATAATTCAGTATAATTTTCTACAGTTTTGTATTGTTTTATATACTTTTATATAGTTTTATATAGTTTTATATAGTTTTATATATTTTCATATAATTTTGTATAGCTTTCTATAGTTTTATATATTTTCATGTAGTTTTCTGTAGTTTTATATAGTTTTGCTCATAGTTTTATATAGTTGTATAAAGTTTTGTATAGCTTTCTGTAGTTTTGTATAGTTTTATATAGTTGTATATAATTTTGTATAGCTTTCTATAGTTTTATATAGTTTTGTATAGTTTTATATAGTTTTGTATAGTTTTATATAGTTTTATATATTTTTATATAGTTTTATATAGTTTTATATAGTTTTATATAGTTTTATATAGTTTTATATAGTTTTATATAGTTTTATATAGTTTTATATAGATTTAGATAGTTTTACATAGTTTTGTATAGTTTTATATAGTTTGATATAGTTTTATATAGTTTTCTGCAGTTATATATAGTTTTACGTAGTTTTATATAGTGTTATATAGTTTTATATACTTTATATTCTTTTACATAGTTTTACATAGTTTTATATAGTTTGATATTGTTTGATATAGTTTCCTATAGTTTAATATTCTTTTATATAGTTTTACATAGTTTTGTATAGTTTTATATAGTTTTATATAGTTTTACATAGTTTTGTATAGTTTTATATAGTTTTATATAGTTTTATATAGTTTTATATAGTTTTATATAGTTTGATATAGTTTTATATAGTTTTCTGCAGTTATATATAGTTTTACGTAGTTTTATATAGTGTTATATAGTTTTATATACTTTTATATTCTTTTACATAGTTTTACATAGTTTTATATAGTTTGATATTGTTTGATATAGTTTCCTATAGTTTAATATTCTTTTATATAGTTTTACATAGTTTTGTATAGTTTTATATAGTTTTATATAGTTTTACATAGTTTTGTATAGTTTTATATAGTTTTATATAGTTTTATATAGTTTTATATAGTTTTATATAGCTTTGTATAGTTTTATATAGCTTTCTATAATTTTTATATAGTGTTGTACAGTTTTATACACTTTTATATAGTTTTGTATAGTTTTATATAGTTTTATATAGTTATGTATAGTTTTACATAGTTTTATATAGTTTTATATAGTTTTCTGTAATTTTACATAGTTTTATATAGTTTTATATAGTATTATTTAGTTTTCTATAGTTTTATATACTTTTATATAGTTTACATAATTTCATTGAGTTTTCTGTAGTTTTATATAGTTTTATATAATTTCATTGAGTTTTCTGTAGTTTTATTTAGTTTTATATATAATTATATAGTTTTACATGGTTTTACATATTTTTATATAGTTTTATGTAGTTTTATATAGTTTTATGCAGAATTATATAGTTTTACATAGCATTGTATAGTTTTATTTAGTTTTATATACTTTTATATAGTATTATGTAGTTTTCTATTGT
>NW_027475873.1:0-28592 GCF_051020985.1 Nomia melanderi | reverse complement strand
CAAAGCTAATAAAACTATATAAAATTATTCAAAACTATACAAAACTGTATAAAACGATATCAATCTATATAAAACTACCTAAAACTATATAAAACTATGCAAAACTATATAAAACTATATAAAACCATACAAAACTATATAAAACTAATAAAACTATATAAAACTATATAGTACAATATAAAACTATATAAAACTAATAAAACTATATAAAACTATATAGTACAATATAAAACTATATAAAACTGTATAAAACTATATAATCTATATAAAACGGTCTGAAACTGTGTAAAACTATATAAACTATATGAAACTGTATAAAACTGTATAAAACTATATAAAACTATGTAAAACTATACAAAACTATATAAAGCTATATAAAACTATATAAAACTATATAATGCTATATAAAACAATATGAAACTAATAAAACTATATGAAGCTATACAAAACTATATAAAGCTATATTAAACTATAGAAACATAGTAAAACTGTATAAAATTAAATGAAGCTATATAGAACTATGTAAACCTAAACAAATCTAAGGAAGACTATGTAAGGCTATATAAAACTATATAAATCTATATAAAACTATGCAAAACTATGTAAAACTATGTAAAACTACATAAAACAAACAAAACCATATAGAACTACATAAAACTATATAACACTATAGAAAACTGTATAAAACTGGAAAACTATATAAAACTATTAAAACTAAATAAAACTAATTAAGACTATATAAAACTATATAAAACTATACAGAACTATATAAATCTATATAAAACTATATAAAACTATGTAAAACTGTATAAAACTGTATAAAACCGTATAAAACTATATAAAACTATATAAAACTATGTCAAACTATATAAATCTATATACAACTATGTTAACCTATATAAAACAATGTATAACTATATAAAACAAATAAAGCTATATAAAACTACATAAAACCATATAAAACTATTCAAAACTATACAAAACTATTCAAGACAATATAAAACTATATAAAACTATATAAATCTATATAAAAATATATAAAACAATGTAAAACTATATAAAAAAATATAAATCTATATAAAACTATGTGAAACTATATAAAACTAATAAAAGTATATAAAACTATATAGTACTATATAAAACTATTTAAAACTATATAAAACTATATAATACTATATAAAACTAATAAAAGTATATAAAACTATATAGTACTATATAAAACTATTTAAAACTATGTAAAAAGAACAAACCTATATAAAACTACATAAAACTATATAAAACTATATAAAACTAACAAAACTATATAAAACTATATAAAACTATATAAAACTATATAACGCTAATAAAACTATATAAAACTATATAAAACTATACAAAACTAAGAAAACTATATAAAACTCTATAAAACTATGTAAAACTATATAAACCTATATAAAACTATATAAAACTAATAAAACTATATAAAACTATATAGTGAAATATAAAACTATATAAAACTATATAAAACTATATAAAACTATATAAATCTAACAAAACTATATAAAACTATATAATACTAACAAAACTATGTAAAACTATATAAAACTATGTAAAAGTAAGAAAACTACATAAAACTATATAAATCTATATAAAACTATGTAAAACTAAAAAAAACTATATGAAACTATACAAACCTATATAAAACTACTAAAACTATATAAAACTATATAAATCTATATACAACTATGTTAACCTATATAAAACTCTGTAAAACTATATGAAACAAATAAAAGTATATAAAATTATATAGAACCATATGATAACTATATAAAACTATATAAAACTAATAAAACTATATAAAACTAACAAAACTATATAAAACTATATAACACTAACAAACCTATATGAAACTATATAAAACTGTATAAAACTATATAAAACTATATAAATCTATATAAAACTATGTAAACCAAAAAAAAACTATATGAAACTATACAAACCTATATAAAACTACTAAAACTATATAAAACTATATAAATCTATATACAACTATGTTAACCTATATAAATCTCTGTAAAACTATATGAAACAAATAAAAGTATATAAAACTATATAGAACCATATGCTAACTATATAAAACTATGTGAAACTAATAAAACTATACAAAACTATACAAAACTAAAAAAAACTACATAAAAGTAACAAAACTATATAAAACTATATACAACTATGTAAAACTATGTAAAACTAATAAAACTATATTGATACCTTGATTTATAGCGCTATCGCTAATAGCACCCGAGATTTCACCAGATATATATTTGATTTTTCCCTGACCCTGACAGACCGGCCCCATGAGACGGTGATTTTCTCGGCCCCTGGTGGTCCGAGGTCGATCCCGCTGCTCTGATTCATGCGCCAGGGCGTCCTGCAGACAATGCACTTTGGTTTATTGCGCTATCTGTAATAGCACCCGAGATATCATCACATACATCCTGGATTTTTACATGACCTTGGGTTTCCTGCCCCATGTGTCGGAGGTTTTCTCGGCCCCTGGTGGTCCGAGGTCGTTCCCGCTGCACACATTCATGCGCCAGGGCCTCCCATAGATAATTCACTTTGGCTTATTGCGCTATCTGTAATATCTCCTGAGATATCACCAGATATATATTGGATTTTTCCTTGAGCCGGAGTGTCCGGCCTCATGAAACGGTGGTTTTCTCGGCCCCTGGTGGTCCGAGGTCGTTCCCTCTACACAGGTTCATGCGCCATGGCTTCCTGTAGACAATCCACTTTGATTTATCGCGCTATCTGTAATAGCACCCAAGATATCACCAGATATATGCCGGATTTTTACATGACCTTGGGCGACGGATACAGAAAAGCTGTAATTTTCTCGGCCCCTGGTGGTCCGAGGTAGATCACGCTGCACAGATTCATGCGCCAGAGCCTCCTGTAGATAATTCACTTTGATTTATTGCGCTATCTCTAATAGCACCCAAGATATCACCAGATATATGCTGGATTTATCCCTGACCATGATTGTCCGGCCCCATGTGTCGATGGTTTTCTCGGTCCCTCGTGGTCCGAGGTCGTTCCCGCTGCACAGATTCATGTGCCAGGGCCTCCTGCAGGTAATTCACTTTGGTTTATTGCGCCATCTTTAATACCACCCGAGATATCACCAGATATATGCCGGATTTTTACATGACCTTGGGCGACGGATACCGAAAAGCTATAATTTTCGCGGCCCCTGGTGGTCCGAGGTCGCTCCCGCTGAACAGATTCATGCGCCAGGGCCCCCTGCAGATAATTCACTTTTGTTTAGTGCGCTATCTGTAAGAGCACCCAAGATATCACCAGATTTATATTTGATTTTTCCCTGACCCTGACAGACCGGCCCCATGAGACGGTGATTTTCTCGGCCGCTGGTGGTCCGAGGTCGATCCCGCTGCACATATTCATGCGCCAGGGCCTCCTACAGACAATGCACTTTGATTTATTGCGCTATCTGTAATAGCACCCGAGATATCACCAGATATATATTGGATTTTTCCCTGACCCTGAGTGTCCGACCCCACGGGACGGTGGTTTTCTCGGCCCCTGGTTGTCCGAGGTCGTTCCCGCTGCACAGATTCATGCGCCAGGGCCTCCTGTAGACAATGCACTTTGATTTATTTCGCTATATCTAATAGCACCCGAGATATCACCAGATATATATTGTATATTTCCCCGACCCTGTGTGTCCGACCCCATGCGACGGTGGTTTTCTCGGCCCCAGGTGGCCCGAGGTCGATCCCGCTGCACAGATTCATGCGCCAGATCCTCCTGCAGACAATGCACTTTGGTTGATTGCGCTATCTCTAATAGCACCCCAGATATCACCAGATATATATTGGATTTTTCCCTGACCCTGACAGTCCGGCCCCATGAGACGGTGGTTTTCTCGGCCCCTGGTGGTCCGAGGTCGTTCCCGCTGCACAGATGCATGCGCCAGGGCCTCCCATAGATAATTCACTTTGGTTTAGTGCGCTATCTGTACTAGCACCCGAGATATCACCAGATATATATTGGATTTTTCCCTGACCCTGAGTGTCCGACCCCACGGGACGGTGGTTTTCTCGGCCCCTGGTTGTCCGAGGTCGTTCCCGCTGCACAGATTCATGCGCCAGGGCCTCCTGCGGACAATGCACTTTGATTTATTTCGCTATCTCTAATAGCACCCGAGATATCACCAGATATATATTGGATTTTTCCCCGACCCTGTGTGTCCGACCCCATGAGACGGTGGTTTTCTCGGCCCCTGGTGGTCCGAGGTCGATCCCGCTGCACAAATTCTTTCGCAGGGGCCTCCTGCAGACAATGCACTTTGATTTATTGCGCTATCTCTAATAGCACCCGAGATATCACCAGACATATATTGGATTTTTCCCTGACCCTGTGTGTCCGACCCCATGTGACGGTGGTTTTCTCGGCCCCTGGTGGTCCGAGGTCGATCCCGCTGCAAGATTCATGCGCCAGGGCCTCCTATAGATAATTCACTTTGGTTTATTGCGCTATCTCTAATAGCACCCGAGATATCACCAGATATATATTGTATTTTCCCCTGACACTGAGTGTCCGGCCCCATGAGACTGTGGTTTTCTCGGCCCCTGGTGGTCCGAGGTCGATCCCGCTGCACAGATTCATGCGCCAGGGCCTCCTACAGACAATGCACTTTGATTTATTTCGCTATCTCTTATAGCACCCGAGATATCACCTGATATATATTGGATTTTTCCCCGACCCTGTGTGTCCGACCCCATGAGACGGTGGTTTTCTCGGCCCCTGGTGGTCCGAGGTCGTTCCCGCTGCGCAGGTTCATATGCCAGGGCCCCCTGCAGACAATGCACTTTGGTTTATTGCGCTATCTCTAATAGCACCCGAGATATCACCAGATATATATATTGAATTTTTCCCTGACCCTGACAGTCCGGCCCCATGTGTCGGTGATTTTCTCGGCCCCTGGTGGTCCGAGCTCGTTCCCGCTGCATAGATTCATATGCCTGGGCCGCCTGCAGACAATGCACTTTGATTTATTTTGCTATCTCTAATGGCACCCGAGATATCATCTGATATATATTGGATTTTTCCCTGACACTGAGTGTCCGGCCCCATGTGTCGGTGATTTTCTCGGCCCCCCGTGGTCCGAGGTCGATCCCGCTGCACAGATTCATGCGCCAGGGCCTCCTGCAGACAATGCACTTTGATTTATTGCGCTATTTGTAATAGCACCCGAGGTAACACCATATATATATTGGATTTTGCCCTGACCCTGAGTGTCCTGGCCCATGAGACGGTGGTTTTCTCGGCCCCTGGTGGACCGAGGTCGATCCCGCTGCACAGATTCATGCGCCAGGGTCTCCTACAGACAATGCTCTTTAATTTATTTCGCTATCTGTAATAGCACCCGAGATATCACCGGATATATATTGGATTTTTCCCTGACCCTGACAGTCCGACCCCATGAGACGGTGGTTTTCTCGGCCCCTGGTGGCCCGAGGTCGATACCGCTGCACAGATTCATGCGCCAGGGCCTCCTGCAGACAATGCACTTTGGTTGATTGCGCTATATCTAATAGCACCCCAGATATCACGAGATATATATTGGATTTTTCCCTGGCCCTGACAGTCCGGCCCCATGAGACGGTGGTTTTCTCGGCCCCTGGTGGTCCGAGGTCGTTCCCGCTGCACAGATTCATGCGCCAGGGCCTCCCATAGATAATTCACTTAGGTTTATTGCGCTATCTCTAATAGCACCCGAGATATCACCAGATATATATTGGATTTTTCCCTGACCCTGAGTGTCCGACCCCATGAGACGGTGGTTTTCTCGGCCCCTGGTGCTCCGAGGTCGTTCCCGCTGCACAGATTCATGCGCCAGGGCCTCCTGCAGATAATTCACTTTGGTTTATTGCGCTATCTGTAATAGCACCCGAGATATCACCAGATATATATTGGATTTTTCCCTGACCCTGAGTGTCCGACCCCGTGAGACGGTGGTTTTCTCGGCCCCTGGTGGTCCGGGGTCGTTCCCGCTGCACAGATTCATGCGCCAGGGCCTCCTGCAGGCAATGCACTTTGGTTTATTGCGATATCTCTAATAGCACCCCAGATATCACCAGATATATATTGGATTTTCCCCTGACCCTGACAGACCGGCCCAATGTGTCGGTGGTTTTCTCGGCCCCTGGCGGTCCGAGGTCGTTCCCGCTGCGCAGATTCATGCGCCAGTGCCGCCTGCAGATAATTCACTTTGGTTTATTGCGCTATCTCTAATAGCACCCGAGATATCACCAGATATATATTGTATTTTTCCCTGACCCTGAGTGCCCGGCCCCATGTTTCGGTGGTTTTCTCGACCCCTGGTGGTCCGAGGTCCATCCCGCTGCACAGATTCATGCGCTAGGGCCTCCTGCAGACAATGGACTTTGATTTATTGCGTTATCTGTAATAGCACCGGATATATCACCATATATATATTGCATTTTCCCCTGACCCAGTGTCCGGCCCCACGAGGCGGTGGTATTCTCGGCCCCTGGTGGTCCGAGGTCGTTCCCGCTGCACAGATTCATGCGGCAGCGCCTCCTACAGACAACGCACATTGATTTATTGCGGCATCTGTAATAGCACCCGAGATATCACCATACATATATTGGATTTTCCCCTGACCCTGAGTGTCCGGCCCCATGAGACGGTGATATTCTCGGCCCCTGGTGGTCCGAGGTCGTTCCCGCTGCACAGATTCATGTGCCAGGGCCCCCTGCAGATAATTCACTTTGGTTTAGTGCGCTATCTGTAAGAGCACCCGAGATATCACCAGATATATATTAGATTTTTCCCTGACCCTGACAGTCCGGCCACATGAGGCGGTGATTTTCTCGGCCCCTGGTGGTCCGAGGTCGTTCCCGCTGCACAGATTCAGGCGCCAGGGCCTGCTGCAGACAATGCACTTTGATTTATTGCGCTATCTGTAATAGCACCCGAGATATCACCAGATATATATTGGATTTTTCCTTGACCCTGAGTTTCGACCCCATGAGACGGTAGTTTTCTCGGCCCCTGGAGGTCCGAGGTCGTTCCCGCTGCACAGATTCATGCGCCAGGGCCTCCTACAGACAATGCTCTTTCATTTATTGCGCTATCTGCAATAGCACCCGAGATATCACCAGATATATATTGGATTTTTCCCTGACCCTGAGTGTCCGACCCCATGAGACGGTGGTTTTCTCGGCGCCTGGTGGTCCGAGGTCGTTCCCGCTGCACAGATTCATGCGCCAGTGCCTCCTGCAGATAATTCACTTTGGTTTATTGCGCTATCTCTAATAGCACCCGAGATATCACCAGATATATATTGTATTTTTCCCTGACCCTGAGTTTCGAACCCATGAGACGGTGGTTTTCTCGGCCCCTTGTTGTCCGTGGTCGATCCCGCTGCACAGATTCATGCGCCAGGGCCTCCTGCAGATAATTCACTTTGGTTTATTGCGCTATCTCTAATAACACACGAGATATCACCAGATATATATTGGATTTTTCCCTGACCCTGAGTGTCCGGCCCCATGAGACGGTGGTTTTTCGGCCCCTGGTGGTCCGCGGTCGTTCCCGCTGCACAGATTCATGTGGCAGGGCCCCCTGCAGATAATTCACTTTGGTTTATTGCGCTATCTGTAATAGCACCCGAGATATCACCAGATATGTGCTAGATTTTTACAAGACCTTGGGAGACGGATTCCGAATATCTTTAATTTTCTCGGCCCCTGGTGGCCCGAGGTCGTTCCCGCTGCACAGATTCAGGCGCCAGGGCCTCCTACAGACAATGCTCTTTCATTTATTGCGCTATCTGTAATAGCACCCGAGATATCACCAGATATATATTGGATTTTTCCCTGACCCTGAGTTTCGACTCCTTGAGACGGTGGTTTTCCCGGCCCCTGGTGGTCCGAGGTCCTTCCCGCTGCACAGATTCATGCGCCAGGGCCTGCTGCAGATAATGCACTTTGATTTATTGCGCTATCTCTAATAGCACCCGATATATCACCATATATATATATGATTTTTCCCTGTCCCTGAGTGTCCGGCCCCATGAGACTGTAGTTTTCTCGGCCTCTGGTGGTCCGAGGTCGTTCACGCTGCACAGATTCATGCGCCAGGACCTTCTACAGACAATGCACTTTGATTTATTGCGCTATTTGTAATAGCACCCGAGATATCCCCAGATATATATTGGATTTTTCCCTGACACTGAGTGTCCGACCCCATGGGACGGTGGTTTTCTCGGCCCCTGGTGGTCCGAGGTCGATCCCGCTGCACAGATTCATGCGCCAGGGCCTCCAACAGACAATGCACTTTGATTTATTGCGCTATTTGTAATAGCACCCGAGATATCACCAGATATATATTGGATTTTTCCCAGATCCTGAGTGTCCGGCCCCATGAGACGGTAGTTTTCTCGGCCTCTGGTGGTCCGAGGTCGTTCACGCTGCACAGATTCATGCGCCAGGACCTCCTACAGACAATGCACTTTGATTTATTGCGCTATTTGTAATAGCACCCGAGATATCCCCAGATATATATTGGATTTTCCCCTGACCCTGAGTGTCCGACCCCATGAGACGGTGGTTTTCTCGGCACCTGGTGGTCCGAGGTCGTTCCCGCTGCACAGATTCATGCGCCAGGGCCTCCTGCAGACAATGCACTTTGATTTATTTCGCTATCTCTAATAGCACCCGAGTTATCACCAGAGATGTAATGGATTTTTCCTTGACCCTGACAGTCCGGCCCCATGTATCGATGGTTCTCTCGGTCCCTCGTGGTCCGAGGTCGATCCCGCTGCACAGATTCATGCGCCAGGGCAGCCTGCAGATAATTCACTTTGGTTCAGTGCGCTACCTGTAAGAGCACCCGAAATATCACCAGATATATATATTGAATTTTTCCCCGACCCTGAGTGTCGGGACCCATGTGTCGCTGGTTTTCTCGGCCCCTGGTGGTCCGAGGTCGATCCCGCTGCACAGTTTCATGCGCCAGGGCCTCCTACAGACAATGCACTTTGATTTATTGCGCTATCTGTTATGGCACCCGAGATATCACCAGATTTATATTGGATTTTTCCCTGACCCTGAGTGTCCGACCCCATGAGACGGTGGTTTTCTCGGCCCCTGGTGGTCCGAGCTCGTTCCCGCTGCACAGATGCATGCGCCAGGGCCGCCTGCAGACAATGCACTTTGATTTATTTCGCTATCTCTAATAGCACCCCAGATATCACCGGATATATATTGGATTTTTCCCTGACCCTGACAGTCCGGCCCCATGTGTCGGTGGTTTTCTCGGCCCCTGGTGGTCCGAGGTCGTTCCCGCTGCGCAGGTTCATGCGCCAGGGCCCCCTGCAGATAATTCACTTTGGTTTAGTGCGCTATCTGTAAGAGCACCCGAAATATCACCAGATATATATATTGGATTTTTCTCCGACCCTGGGTGTCCTGCCCAATGTGTCGGTGATTTTCTCGGCCCCTGGTGGTCCGAGGTCGATCCCGCTGCACAGATTCGTGCGCCAGGGTCTCCTACAGACAATGCTCTTTCATTTATTGCGCTATCTGTAATAGCACCCGAGATATCACCAGATATATATTGGATTTTTCCCTGACCCTGAGTTTCGACTCCTTGAGACGGTGGTTTTCCCGGCCCCTGGTGGTCCGAGGTCCTTCCCGCTGCACAGATTCATGCGCCAGGGCCTGCTGCAGATAATGCACTTTGATTTATTGCGCTATCTCTAATAGCACCCGATATATCACCATATATATATATGATTTTTCCCTGTCCCTGAGTGTCCGGCCCCATGAGACTGTAGTTTTCTCGGCCTCTGGTGGTCCGAGGTCGTTCACGCTGCACAGATTCATGCGCCAGGACCTTCTACAGACAATGCACTTTGATTTATTGCGCTATTTGTAATAGCACCCGAGATATCCCCAGATATATATTGGATTTTTCCCTGACCCTGAGTGTCCGACCCCATGGGACGGTGGTTTTCTCGGCCCCTGGTGGTCCGAGGTCGATCCCGCTGCACAGATTCGTGCGCCAGGGCCTCCAACAGACAATGCACTTTGATTTATTGCGCTATTTGTAATAGCACCCGAGATATCACCAGATATATATTGGATTTTTCCCTGATCCTGAGTGTCCGGCCCCATGAGACGGTAGTTTTCTCGGCCTCTGGTGGTCCGAGGTCGTTCACGCTGCACAGATTCATGCGCCAGGACCTCCTACAGACAATGCACTTTGATTTATTGCGCTATTTGTAATAGCACCCGAGATATCCCCAGATATATATTGGATTTTCCCCTGACCCTGAGTGTCCGACCCCATGAGACGGTGGTTTTCTCGGCACCTGGTGGTCCGAGGTCGTTCCCGCTGCACAGATTCATGCGCCAGGGCCTCCTGCAGACAATGCACTTTGATTTATTTCGCTATCTCTAATAGCACCCGAGTTATCACCAGAGATGTAATGGATTTTTCCTTGACCCTGACAGTCCGGCCCCATGTATCGATGGTTCTCTCGGTCCCTCGTGGTCCGAGGTCGATCCCGCTGCACAGATTCATGCGCCAGGGCAGCCTGCAGATAATTCACTTTGGTTCAGTGCGCTACCTGTAAGAGCACCCGAAATATCACCAGATATATATATTGAATTTTTCCCCGACCCTGAGTGTCGGGACCCATGTGTCGCTGGTTTTCTCGGCCCCTGGTGGTCCGAGGTCGATCCCGCTGCACAGTTTCATGCGCCAGGGCCTCCTACAGACAATGCACTTTGATTTATTGCGCTATCTGTTATGGCACCCGAGATATCACCAGATTTATATTGGATTTTTCCCTGACCCTGAGTGTCCGACCCCATGAGACGGTGGTTTTCTCGGCCCCTGGTGGTCCGAGCTCGTTCCCGCTGCACAGATGCATGCGCCAGGGCCGCCTGCAGACAATGCACTTTGATTTATTTCGCTATCTCTAATAGCACCCCAGATATCACCGGATATATATTGGATTTTTCCCTGACCCTGACAGTCCGGCCCCATGTGTCGGTGGTTTTCTCGGCCCCTGGTGGTCCGAGGTCGTTCCCGCTGCGCAGGTTCATGCGCCAGGGCCCCCTGCAGATAATTCACTTTGGTTTAGTGCGCTATCTGTAAGAGCACCCGAAATATCACCAGATATATATATTGGATTTTTCTCCGACCCTGGGTGTCCTGCCCAATGTGTCGGTGATTTTCTCGGCCCCTGGTGGTCCGAGGTCGATCCCGCTGCACAGATTCGTGCGCCAGGGTCTCCTACAGACAATGCACTTTGATTTATTGCGCTATTAGTAATAGCACACGAGATAACACCATATATATATTGGATTTTCCCCTGACACTGAGTGTCCTGGCCCATGAGACGGTGGTTTTCTCCACCCCTGGTGGTCCGAGGTCGTTCCCGCTGCACAGATTCATGCAGCAGGGCCCCCTGCAGATAATTCACTTTGATTTATTGCGCTATCTCTAATAGCACCCGAGATATCACCAGATATATATTGGATTTTTCCCTGACCCTGACAGTCCGGCCCCATGAAACGGTGATTTTCTCGGCCCCTGGTGGTCCGAGGTCGATCCCGCTGCACAGATTCATGCGCCAGTGCCTCCTACAGACAATTCACTTTAGTTTATTGCGCTATCTCTAATAGCACCCGAGATATCACCAGATCTATATTGGATTTGTCCTTGACCCTGACAGTCCGGCCCCATGAGACGGTGATTTTCTCGGCCCCTGGTGGTCCGAGGTCGATCCCGCTGCACAGATTCATGCGCCAGGGCCTCCTACAGACAATGCACTTTGGGTTATTGCGCTATCTCTAATAGCACCCGAGATATCACCAGATATATATTGGATTTTCCCCTGAACCTGAGTGTCCTGGCCCATGAGACGGTGGTTTTCTCGGCGCCTGGTGGTCCGAGGTCGTTCCCGCTGCACAGTTTCATGCGCCAGTGCCTCCTGCAGATAATTCACTTTGGTTTATTGCGCTATCTCTAATAGCACCCGAGATATCACCAGATATATATTGGATTTTTCCCTGACCCTGAGTGCCCGACCCCATGGGACGGTGGTTTTCTCGGCCCCTGGTGGCCCGAGGTCGTTCCCGCTGCACAGATTCATGCGGCAGGGGCTCCTGCAGACAATGCACTTTGATTTATTGCGCTGTCTCTAATAGTACCCGAGATATCACCAGATATATATTGGATTTTTCCCTGACCCTGAGTGTCCGACCCCATGAGACGGTGGTTTTCTCGGCCCCTGGTGGTCCGAGGTCGTTCCCGCTGCACACATTCATGCGCCAGGGCCTCCTATAAATAATTCACTTTGGTTTATTGCGCTATCTCTAATACCACCCGAGATATCACCAGATATATATTGGATTTTTCCCTGATCCTGAGTGTCTGACCCCATGAGACGGTGGTTTTCTCGGCCCCTGGTGGTCCGAGGTCGTTCCTGCTGCACAGATACATGCGACAGGGCCTCCCGCAGACAATGCACTTCGATTTATTGCGCTATTTGTAATAGCACCCGAGATATCCCCAGATATATATTGGATTTTTCCCTGAACCTGAGTGCCCGGCCCCATGTGTCGGTGGTTTTCTCAGCCCCTGGTGGTCCGAGGTTGATCCCTCTGCACAGATTCATGCGCCAGGTCCTCCTACAGACAATGCACTTTGATTTATTGCGCTATTTGTAATAGTACCCGAGATATCACCAGATATATATTGGATTTTCCGCTGACCCTGAGTGTCCGGCCCCATGAGACGGTGGTTTTCTCGGTCCCTGGTGGTCCGAGGTCGTTCCCGCTGCAGAGATTCATGCGCCAGGGCCTCCTGCAGATAATTCATTTTTGTTTATTGCGCTCTCTCTAATAGCACCCGAGATATCACCAGATATATATTGGATTTTTCCCTGACCCTGAGGGTCCGGCCCCATGAGACGGTGGTTTTTCGGCCCCTGGTGGTCCGCGGTCGTCCCCGCTGCACAGATTCATGTGCCAGGGCCCCCTGCAGATAATTCACTTTGGTTTAGTGCGCTATCTGTAAGAGCACCCGAGATATCCCCAGATATATATTGGATTTTTCCCTGACCCTGAGTGCCCGGCCCCATGTGTCGGTGGTATTCTCGGCCCCTGGTGGTCCGAGGTCGATCCCGCTGCACAGATTCATGCGCCAGGGCCTCCTACAGACAATACACTTTGATTTATTGCGCTATCTCTAATAGCACCCGTGTTATCACCAGAGATGTAACGGATTTTTCCTTGACCCTGACAGTCCGGCCCCATGTGTCGATGATTCTCTCGGTACCTCGTGGTCCGAGGTCGATCCCGCTGCACAGATTCATGCGCCAGGGCAGCCTGCAGACAATTCACTTTGGTTTATTGCGCTATCTCTAATAGCACCCGAGATATCACCAGATATATATTGTATTTTTCCCTGACCCTGAGTGCCCGGCCCCATGTTTCGGTGGTTTTCTCGACCCCTGGTGGTCCGAGGTCCATCCCGCTGCACAGATTCATGCGCTAGGGCCTCCTGCAGACAATGGACTTTGATTTATTGCGTTATCTGTAATAGCACCGGATATATCACCATATATATATTGCATTTTCCCCTGACCCGAGTGTCCGGCCCCATGAGACGGTGGTATTCTCGGCCCCTGGTGGTCCGTGGTCGTTCCCGCTGCACAGATTCATGCGGCGGCGCCTCCTACAGACAATGCACTTTGATTTATTGCGCTATCTGTAATTGCACCCGAGATATCACCAGATATATATTGGATTTTTCCCTGACCCTGAGTGTCCGGCCCCATGAGACGGTGGTTTTTCGGCCCCTGGTGGTCCGCGGTCGTTCCCGTTGCACAGATTCATGTGCCAGGGCCCCCTGCAGATAATTCACTTTGGTTTAGTGCGCTATCTGTAAGAGCACTCGAGATATCACCAGATATATATTAGATTTTTCCCTGACCCTGACAGTCCGGCCACATGAGACGGTGATTTTCTCGGCCCCTGGTTGTCCGAGGTCGATCCCGCTGCACAGATTCATGCGGCAGGGCCTCCTACAGACAACGCACATTGATTTATTGCGCTATCTGTAATAGCACCCGAGATATCACCAGATATATATTGGATTTTCCCCTGACCCTGAGTGCCCGGACCCATGAGACGGTGGTTTCCTCGACCCCTCGTGGTGCGAGGTCGATCCTGCTGCACAGATTCATGCGCCAGGGCCTCCTACAGACAATGCACTTTGATTTATTGCGTTATCTGTAATAGCACCGGAGATATCATCATATATATATTGGATTTTCCCCTGACCCTGAGTGCCCGGCCCCATGTGTCGGTGGTTTTCTCAGCCCCTGGTGGTCCGAGGTTGATCCCTCTGCACAGATTCATGCGCCAGGGCCTCCTACAGACAATGCAATTTGATTTATTGCGCTATTTGTAATAGCACCCGAGATATCACCAGATATATATTGGATTTTCCGCTGACCCTGAGTGTCCGGCCCCATGAGACGGTGGTTTTCTCGGCCCCTGGTGGTCCGAGGTCGTTCCCGCTGCAGAGATCCATGCGCCAGGGCCTCCTGCAGATAATTCATTTTTGTTTATTGCGCTCTCTCTAATAGCACCCGAGATATCACCAGATATATATTGGATTTTTCCCTGACCCTGAGGGTCCGGCCCCATGAGACGGTGGTTTTTCGGCCCCTGGTGGTCCGCGGTCGTCCCCGCTGCACAGATTCATGTGCCAGGGCCCCCTGCAGATAATTCACTTTGGTTTAGTGCGCTATCTGTAAGAGCACCCGAGATATCACCAGATATATATTAGATTTTTCCCTGACCCTGATAGTCCGGCCACATGAGACGGTGATTTTCTCGGCCCCTGGTTGTCCGAGGTCGATCCCGCTGCACAGATTCATGCGGCAGGGCCTCCTACAGACAACGCACATTGATTTATTGCGCTATCTGTAATAGCACCCGAGATATCACCCGATATATATTGGATTTTCCCCTGACCCTGAGTGCCCGGACCCATGAGACGGTGGTTTCCTCGACCCCTCGTGGTGCGAGGTCGATCCTGCTGCACAGATTCATGCGCCAGGGCCTCCTACAGACAATGCACTTTGATTTATTTTGTTATCTGTAATAGCACCGGAGATATCACCATATATATATTGGATTTTCCCCTGACCCTGAGTGCCCGGCCCCATGTGTCGGTGGTTTTCTCTGCCCCTGGTGGTCCGAGGTTGATCCCTCTGCACAGATTCATGCGCCAGGGCCTCCTACAGACAATGCAATTTGATTTATTGCGCTATTTGTAATAGCACCCGAGATATCACCAGATATATATTGGATTTTCCGCTGACCCTGAGTGTCCGGCACATGAGACGGTGGTTTTCTCGGCCCCTGGTGGTCCGAGGTCGTTCCCGCTGCAGAGATTCATGCGCCAGGGCCTCCTGCAGATAATTCATTTTTGTTTATTGCGCTCTCTCTAATAGCCCCCGAGATATCACCAGATATATATTGGATTTTTCCCTGACCCTGAGTGCCCGGCCCCATGTGTCGGTGGTTTTCTCGGCCCCTGGTGGTCCGAGGTCGTTCCCGCTGCACAGATTCATGCGCCAGGGCCCCCTGCAGATAATTCACTATGGTTTAGTGCGCTATCTGTAATAGCACCTGGATATCACCAGATATATCTTAGATTTTTCCCTGACCCTGACAGTCCGGCCCTATGAGACGGTGATTTTCTCGGCCCCTGGTGGTCCGAGGTAGTTCCTGCTGCAGAGATTCATTCGCCAGTGCCTTCTACAGACAGTGCAGTTTGATTTATTGCGCTGTCTGTAATAGCACCCGAGATATCACCAGATATATTCTGGATTTTTACATGACCTTGGTTGACGGATTCCGAATATCTGTAATTTTCTCGGCGCCTGGTGGTCCGAGGTCGTTCCTGCTGCCCAGATTCATTCGCCAGTGCCTCCTGCAGACAATGCACTTTCATTGATCGCGCTATCTCTAATAGCAACCGAGATATCACCAAATATATATTGGATTTTTCCATGACCCTGACAGTCCTGCCCCATGTGCCGGTGATTTTCTCGGCCCCTGGGGGTCGGAGGGCGTTGCTGCTGCACAGATTCATGCGCGAGGGCCTCTTGCAGACAGTGCA
Source organism: Nomia melanderi (assembly GCF_051020985.1). NCBI lineage: Eukaryota > Metazoa > Arthropoda > Insecta > Hymenoptera > Halictidae > Nomia > Nomia melanderi. The sequence continues at coordinate 12,350 of NW_027475873.1, read as the reverse complement.
CTTTGATTTATCGCCCTATCTCTAATAGCACCCGAGATATGACCCGATATATGTTGGATTTTTCCCTGACCCTGAGTGTCCGGCCCCATGAGACGGTGGTTTTCTCGGCCCCTGGTGCTCCGAGGTCGTTCCCGCCGCACCGATTCATGCGCCAGGGCCCCCTGCAGATAATTCACTTTGCTTTAGTCCGCTATATCTAAGAGCACCCGAGATATCACCAGATATATATTGGATTTTTCCCTGACCTCGAGTGTCCGGCCCCATGAGACGGTGGTTTTCTCGGCCCCTGGTGCTCCGAGGTCGTTCCCGTTGCACAGATTCATGTGCCAGGGCCCCCTGCAGATAATTCACTTTGGTTTAGTGCGCTATCTGTAAGAGCACCCGAGATATCACCAGATATATATTAGATTTTTCCCTGACCCTGACAGTCCGGCCACATGAGACGGTGATTTTCTCGGCCCCTGGTTGTCCGAGGTCGATCCCGCTGCACAGATTCATGCGCCAGGGCCTCCTACAGACAATGCACTTTGATTTATTGCGCTATCTGTAAGAGCACCCGAGATATCACCAGATATATATTAGATTTTTCCCTGACCCTGACAGTCCGGCCACATGAGACGGTGATTTTCTCGGCCCCTGGTTGTCCGAGGTCGATCCCGCTGCACAGATTCATGCGGCAGGGCCTCCTACAGACAATGCACTTTGATTTATTGCGCTTCCTGTAACAGCACCCGAGATATCACCATATACATATTGGATATTTCCCTGAACCTGACAGTCCGGCCCCATGAGACGGTAGTTTTCTCAGCCCCTGGTGGTCCGAGGTCGTTCTCGCTGCACAGATTCATGCGCCAGGGCCTCCTACAGACAATGCACTTTGATTTATTGCGCTATCTGTAATTGCACCCGAGATATCACCAGATATATATTGGATTTTTCCCTGACCCTGAGTGTCCGGCCCCATGAGACGGTGGTTTTTCGGCCCCTGGTGGTCCGCGGTCGTTCCCGTTGCACAGATTCATGTGCCAGGGCCCCCTGCAGATAATTCACTTTGGTTTAGTGCGCTATCTGTAAGAGCACCCGAGATATCACCAGATATATATTAGATTTTTCCCTGACCCTGACAGTCCGGCCACATGAGACGGTGATTTTCTCGGCCCCTGGTTGTCCGAGGTCGATCCCGCTGCACAGATTCATGCGGCAGGGCCTCCTACAGACAACGCACATTGATTTATTGCGCTATCTGTAATAGCAACCGAGATATCACCAGATATATATTGGATTTTCCCCTGACCATGAGTGCCCGGACCCATGAGACGGTGGTTTCCTCGACCCCTCGTGGTGCGAGGTCGATCCTGCTGCACAGATTCATGCGCGAGGGCCTCTTGCAGACAGTGCACTTTGATTTATCGCCCTATCTCTAATAGCACCCGAGATATGACCCGATATATGTTGGATTTTTCCCTGACCCTGAGTGTCCGGCCCCATGAGACGGTGGTTTTCTCGGCCCCTGGTGCTCCGAGGTCGTTCCCGCCGCACCGATTCATGCGCCAGGGCCCCCTGCAGATAATTCACTTTGCTTTAGTCCGCTATATCTAAGAGCACCCGAGATATCCCCAGATATATATTGGATTTTTCCCTGACCCTGAGTGCCCGGCCCCATGTGTCGGTGGTTTTCTCGGCCCCTGGTGGTCCGAGGTCGTTCCCGCTGCACAGATTCATGCGCCAGGGCCCCCTGCAGATAATTCACTATGGTTTAGTGCGCTATCTGTAATAGCACCTGGATATCACCAGATATATCTTAGATTTTTCCCTGACCCTGACAGTCCGGCCCTATGAGACGGTGATTTTCTCGGCCCCTGGTGGTCCGAGGTAGTTCCTGCTGCAGAGATTCATTCGCCAGTGCCTTCTACAGACAGTGCAGTTTGATTTATTGCGCTGTCTGTAATAGCACCCGAGATATCACCAGATATATTCTGGATTTTTACATGACCTTGGTTGACGGATTCCGAATATCTGTAATTTTCTCGGCGCCTGGTGGTCCGAGGTCGTTCCTGCTGCCCAGATTCATTCGCCAGTGCCTCCTGCAGACAATGCACTTTCATTGATCGCGCTATCTCTAATAGCAACCGAGATATCACCAAATATATATTGGATTTTTCCATGACCCTGACAGTCCTGCCCCATGTGCCGGTGATTTTCTCGGCCCCTGGGGGTCGGAGGGCGTTGCTGCTGCACAGATTCATGCGCGAGGGCCTCTTGCAGACAGTGCACTTTGATTTATCGCCCTATCTCTAATAGCACCCGAGATATGACCCGATATATGTTGGATTTTTCCCTGACCCTGAGTGTCCGGCCCCATGAGACGGTGGTTTTCTCGGCCCCTGGTGCTCCGAGGTCGTTCCCGCCGCACCGATTCATGCGCCAGGGCCCCCTGCAGATAATTCACTTTGCTTTAGTCCGCTATATCTAAGAGCACCCGAGATATCACCAGATATATATTGGATTTTTCCCTGACCTCGAGTGTCCGGCCCCATGAGACGGTGGTTTTCTCGGCCCCTGGTGCTCCGAGGTCGTTCCCGTTGCACAGATTCATGTGCCAGGGCCCCCTGCAGATAATTCACTTTGGTTTAGTGCGCTATCTGTAAGAGCACCCGAGATATCACCAGATATATATTAGATTTTTCCCTGACCCTGACAGTCCGGCCACATGAGACGGTGATTTTCTCGGCCCCTGGTTGTCCGAGGTCGATCCCGCTGCACAGATTCATGCGGCAGGGCCTCCTACAGACAATACACTTTGATTTATTGCGCTATCTCTAATAGCACCCGAGTTATCACCAGAGATGTAACGGATTTTTCCTTGACCCTGACAGTCCGGCCCCATGTGTCGATGATTCTCTCGGTACCTCGTGGTCCGAGGTCGATCCCGCTGCACAGATTCATGCGCCAGGGCAGCCTGCAGACAATTCACTTTGGTTTATTGCGCTATCTGTAATAGCACCCGAGATATCACCAGATATATATTGGATTTTTCCCTGAACCTGACAGACCGGCCCAATGTGTCGGTGGTTCTCTCGGCCCCTGGTGGTCCGAGGTCGTTCCCGCTGCGCAGATTCATGCGCCAGAGCCGCCTGCAGATAATTCACTTTGGTTTATTGCGCTATCTCTAATAGCACCCGAGATATCACCTGATATATATTGTATTTTTCCCTGACCCTGAGTGCCCGGCCCCATGTTTCGGTGGTTTTCTCGACCCCTGGTGGTCCGAGGTCCATCCCGCTGCACAGATTCATGCGCTAGGGCCTCCTGCAGACAATGGACTTTGATTTATTGCGTTATCTGTAATAGCACCGGATATATCACCATATATATATTGCATTTTCCCCTGACCCGAGTGTCCGGCCCCATGAGACGGTGGTATTCTCGGCCCCTGGTGGTCCGAGGTCGTTCCCGCTGCACAGATTCATGCGGCGGCGCCTCCTACAGAAAATGCACTTTGATTTATTGCGCTATCTGTAATTGCACCCGAGATATCACCAGATATATATTGGATTTTTCCCTGACCCTGAGTGTCCGGCCCCATGAGACGGTGGTTTTTCGGCCCCTGGTGGTCCGCGGTCGTTCCCGTTGCACAGATTCATGTGCCAGGGCCCCCTGCAGATAATTCACTTTGGTTTAGTGCGCTATCTGTAAGAGCACCCGAGATATCACCAGATATATATTAGATTTTTCCCTGACCCTGACAGTCCGGCCACATGAGACGGTGATTTTCTCGGCCCCTGGTTGTCCGAGGTCGATCCCGCTGCACAGATTCATGCGACAGGGCCTCCTACAGACAACGCACATTGATTTATTGCGCTATCTGTAATAGCACCCGAGATATCACCAGATATATATTGGATTTTCCCCTGACCATGAGTGCCCGGACCCATGAGACGGTGGTTTCCTCGACCCCTCGTGGTGCGAGGTCGATCCTGCTGCACAGATTCATGCGACAGGGCCTCCTACAGACAATGCACTTTGATTTATTGCGTTATCTGTAATAGCACCGGAGATATCACCATATATATATTGGATTTTCCCCTGACCCTGAGTGCCCGGCCCCATGTGTCGGTGGTTTTCTCAGCCCCTGGTGGTCCGAGGTTGATCCCTCTGCACAGATTCATGCGCCAGGGCCTCCTACAGACAATGCACTTTGATTTATTGCGCTATTTGTAATAGCACCCGAGATATCACCAGATATATATTGGATTTTCCGCTGACCCTGAGTGTCCGGCCCCATGAGACGGTGGTTTTCTCGGCCCATGGTGGTCCGAGGTCGTTCCCGCTGCAGAGATTCATGCGCCAGGGCCTCCTGCAGATAATTCATTTTTGTTTATTGCGCTCTCTCTAATAGCACCCGAGATATCACCAGATATATATTGGATTTTTCCCTGACCCTGAGGGTCCGGCCCCATGAGACGGTGGTTTTTCGGCCCCTGGTGGTCCGCGGTCGTCCCCGCTGCACAGATTCATGTGCCAGGGCCCCCTGCAGATAATTCACTTTGGTTTAGTGCGCTATCTGTAAGAGCACCCGAGATATCCCCAGATATATATTGGATTTTTCCCTGACCCTGAGTGCCCGGCCCCATGTGTCGGTGATTTTCTCGGCCCCTGGTGGTCCGAGGTAGTTCCTGCTGCAGAGATTCATTCGCCAGTGCCTTCTACAGACAGTGCAGTTTGATTTATTGCGCTGTCTGTAATAGCACCAGAGATATCACCAGATATATTCTGGATTTTTACATGACCTTGGTTGACGGATTCCGAATATCTGTAATTTTCTCGGCGCCTGGTGGTCCGAGGTCGTTCCTGCTGCCCAGATTCATTCGCCAGTGCCTCCTGCAGACAATGCACTTTCATTGATCGCGCTATCTCTAATAGCAACCGAGATATCACCAAATATATATTGGATTTTTCCATGACCCTGACAGTCCTGCCCCATGTGCCGGTGATTTTCTCGGCCCCTGGTGGTCGGAGGGCGTTGCTGCTGCACAGATTCATGCGCGAGGGCCTCTTGCAGACAGTGCACTTTGATTTATCGCCCTATCTCTAATAGCACCCGAGATATGACCCGATATATGTTGGATTTTTCCCTGACCCTGAGTGTGCGGCCCCATGAGACGGTGGTTTTCTCGGCCCCTGGTGGTCCGAGGTCGTTCCCGCTGCACAGATGCATGCGCCAGGGACTCCTGCAGATAATTCACTTTGGTTTATTGCGCTATCGCTAATAGCACCCGAGAAAGCACCATATATATGTTGGATTTTTACACGACTTTGGGTTACGGATACCGAAAATCTGTTATTTTCTCGGCCCCTGGTGGTCCGACGTCGTTCCTGCTGCACAGATTCATGCGCATGGGCCTCCTGCAGATAATTCACTTTGGTTTATTGCGCAATCTCTAATAGCACCCGTGATATCACCAGATATATATTTGATTTTTCCCTGACCCTGACAGTCCGGCCCCATGTGTCGATGGTTTTCTCGGTCCCTCGTGTTCCGAGGTCGATCCCGCTGCACAGATTCATGCGCCAGGGCCTCCTACAGACAATGCACTTTGATTTATTGCGCTATCTGTAAGAGCACCCGAGATATCACCAGATATATATTAGATTTTTCCCTGACCCTGACAGTCCGGCCACATGAGACGGTGATTTTCTCGGCCCCTGGTTGTCCGAGGTCGATCCCGCTGCACAGATTCATGCGGCAGGGCCTCCTACAGACAATGCACTTTGATTTATTGCGCTTCCTGTAACAGCACCCGAGATATCACCATATACATATTGGATATTTCCCTGAACCTGACAGTCCGGCCCCATGAGACGGTAGTTTTCTCAGCCCCTGGTGGTCCGAGGTCGTTCTCGCTGCACAGATTCATGCGCCAGGGCCTCCTACAGACAATGCACTTTGATTTATTGCGCTATCTGTAAGAGCACCCGAGATATCACCAGATATATATTAGATTTTTCCCTGACCCTGACAGTCCGGCCACATGAGACGGTGATTTTCTCGGCCCCTGGTTGTCCGAGGTCGATCCCGCTGCACACATTCATGCGCCAGGGCCTCCTACAGATAATACACTTTGGTTTATTGCGCTATCTCTAATACCACCGGAGATATCACCAGATATATATTGGATTTTTCCCTGACACTGAGTGTCTGACCCCATGAGACGGTGGTTTTCTCGGCCCCTGGCGGTCCGAGGTCGTTCCCGCTGCAGAGATTCATGCGCCAGGGCCTCCTGCAGATAATTCATTTTTGTTTATTGCGCTCTCTCTCTAATAGCAGCCGAGATATCACCAGATATATATTGGATTTTTCCCTGACCCTGAGTGTCCGGCCCCATGAGACAGTGGTTTTTCGGCCCCTGGTGGTCCGCGGTCGTTCCCGCTGCACAGATTCATGTGCCAGGGCCCCCTGCCGATAATTCACTTTGGTTTAGTGCGCTATCTGTAAGAGCACCCGAGATATCCCCAGATATATATTGGATTTTTCCCTGACCCTGAGTGTCCGGCCCCATGAGACGGTGGTTTTCTCGGCCCCTGGTGGTCGGAGGTCGTTCCCGCTGCACAGATTCATGCGGCAGGGCTCCTGCAGACAATGCACTTTGATTTATTGCGCTATCTCTAATAGCACCCGAGATATCACCAGATATATATTGGATTTTTCCCTGACCCTGAGTGTCCGGCCCCATGAGACGGTGGTTTTCTCGGCCCCTGGTGGTCCGAGGTCGTTCCCGCTGCACAGATTCATGCGCCAGGGCCTCCTGCAGACAATTCACTTTGGTTTATTGCGCTATCTGTAATAGCACCCAAGATATCACCAGATATGTGCTGGATTTTTACATGACCTTGGGTGACGGATTCCGAATATCTTTAATTTTCTCGGCCCCTGGTGGTCCGAGGTCGTTTCCGCTGCACAGATTCAGGGGCCAGGGCCTGCTGCAGACAATGCACTTTGGTTTCTTGCGCTATCCCTAATAGCACCCGGGATATCACCAGATATATATATATGATTTTTCCCTGACCCTGAGTGACCGGCCCCATGAGACGGTAGTTTTCTCGGCCCCTGGTGGTCCGAGGTCGTTCCCGCTGCACAGATTCATGCGCCAGGGCCTCCTATAGATAATTCACTTTGGTTTATTGCGCTATCTCTAATAGCACCCGAGATATCGCCAGATGTATATTGGATTTTTCCCTGAACCTGACAGTCCGGCCCCATGAGACGGTGATTTCCTCGGCCCCTGGTGGTCCGAAGTCGATCCCGCTGCACAGATTCATGCGCCAGGGCCTCCTACAGACAATGTACTCTGATTTATTGCGCTTCCTGTAATAGCACCCGAGATATCACCATATACATATTGGATTTTTCCCTGAACCTGACAGTCCGGCCCCATGTGACGGTGATTTTCTCGGCCCCTGGTGGTCCGAAGTCGATCCCGCTGCACAGATTCATGCGCCAGGGCCTCCTACAGACAATGCACTTTGATTTGTTGCGCTATCTGTAATAGCACCCGAGATATCACCAGATATATATTGGAATTTTCCCTGACCCTGAGTGTCCGACCCCATGAGACGGTGATTTTCTCGGCCCCTGGTGGTCCGAGGTCGTTCCCGCTGCACAGATTCATGCGCCAGGGCCCCCTGCAGATAATTCACTTTGATTTATTGCGCTATATCTAATAGCACCCGAGATATCACCCGATATATATTGGATTTTTCCCTGACCCTGACAGTCCGGTCCCATGAGACGGTGATTTTCTCGGCCCCTGGTGGTCCGAGGTCGATCCCGCTGCACAGATTCAAGCGCCAGGGCCTTCTACAGACAATGCACTTTGATTTATTGCGCTATCTATTATAGCACCCGAGATATCACCAGATATATATTGGATTTTTCCATGATCCTGAGTGTCCGACCCCATGAGACGGTGGTTTTGTCGGCCCCTGGTGGTCCGAGGTGGTTCCCGCAGCACAGATTCATGCGCCTGGGCCTCCTGCAGACAATGCACTTTGATTTATTTAGCTATCTCTAATAGCACCCGAGATATCACCAGATATATATTGTATTTTTCCCTGACCCTGAGTGTCCGACCCCATGAGACGGTGGTTTTCTCGGCCCCTGGGAGTCCGCGGTCGTTGCCGCTGCAAAGATTTATGCGCCAGGGCCCCCTGCAGATAATTCACTTTGATTTATTGCGCTATATCTAATAGCACCCGAGATATCACCAGATATATATTGGATTTTTCCTTGACCCTGACAGTCCGGTCCCATGAGACGGTGATTTTCTCGGCCCCTGGTGGTCCGAGGTCGGTCCCGCAGCCCAGATTCATGCGCCAGGGCCTCCTGCAGACAATGCACTTTGATTTATTGCGCTATCTATTATAGCACCCGAGATATCACCAGATATATATTGGATTTTTCCCTGATCCTGAGTGTCCGACCCCATGAGACGGTGGTTTTGTCGGCCCCTGGTGGTCCGAGGTCGTTCCCGCAGCACAGATTCATGCGCCTGGGCCTCCTGCAGACAATGCACTTTGATTTATTTTGCTATCTCTAATAGCACCCGAGATATCACCAGATATATATTGTATTTTTCCCTGACCCTGAGTGTCCGACCCCATGAGACGGTGGTTTTCTCGGCCCCTGGGAGTCCGCGGTCGTTGCCGCTGCAAAGATTTATGCGCCAGGGCCCCCTGCAGATAATTCACTTTGATTTATTGCGCTATATCTAATAGCACCCGAGATATCACCAGATATATATTGGATTTTTCCTTGACCCTGACAGTCCGGCCCCATGAGACGGTAGTTTTCTCGGCCCCTGGTGGTCCGAGGTCGGTCCCGCAGCCCAGATTCATGCGCCAGGGCCTCCTGCAGACAATGCACTTTGATTTATTGCGCTATCTGTAATAGCACCCGAGATATCACCAGATTTATATTGGATTTTTCCCTGACCCTGATTGTCCGACCCCATGTTTCGGTGGTTTTCTCGGCCCCTGGTGGTCCGAGGTCGATCCCGCTGCACTGATTCAAGCGCCAGGGCCTCCTACAGACAATGCACTTTGATTTATTGCGCTATCTGTAATAGCACCCGAGATATCACCATATATATATATTGGATTTTCCCCTGACCCTGACAGTCCGGCCCCATGAGACGGTGATTTTCTCGGCCCCTGGTGGTCCGAGGTCGTTCCCGCTGCACAGATTCATGGGCTAGGGCCTCCTGCAGACAATGCACTTTGATTTATTACGCTATCTATTATGGCACCCGAGATATCACCAGATATATATTGGATTTTTACATGACCCTGAGTGTTCGGCCCCATGAGACGGTGGTTTTCTCGGCTCCTGGTGGTCCGAGGTCGTTCCTGCTGCCCAGACTCATGCGCCAGGGCCACCTACAGACAAGGCACTTTGGTTTATTGCGCTATCTCTAATAGCACCCGAGATGTAACCAAATATATGCTGGATTTTTACATGACCTTGGGTGACGAATACCGAAAATCTGTAATATTCTCGGAGCCTGGTGGCCCGAGGTCGTTTCTGCTGCCCCGATTTGTGGGCCAGGGCTTCCTATAGGCTACTCTCTTTGTTTTATCGCCCTAGCCCTTATAGCTCCCGAGATATCACCACATATATATTGGATTCTTCCCTGACCCTGAGTGACCGGCCCCATGTGTTCGTGGTTTTCTCGGCAGCTGGTGGTCTGAGGTCGTTCCTGCTGCACACATTCATGCGCCAGGTCCTCCAACAGAAAATGCAGCTTGATTTATCTTACTATTTCCTATAACTCCCGAGATATCAGCACATACATGCTCGATTTTTGACAAAACCTGAGTGTGCGGTACCGTGTAACTCAGATTTTCTCTGCCGCTGATGCTCCGAGATCTTGCCTGCATAACTCACTTATGCGCCAGGGCTTTCTTACTATATAAAATTATATAAAACTATACAAAAGTAATACAAATATACAAAACTAATAGGACTAAATAAAACTGTGTAAAACTATATCAAACTATATAAGAATATATAAAACTATATAAAACTATATAAAACTATATAAAACTATATAAAACTATATAAAACTATAAAACTATATAAAACTATATAAAACTATATAGAACTATATAAAGCAATATAAAACTACATAAGACTATATAAAACTATACAAAACTATATAAAACTGTAGAAAACTATACAAAACTATATAAAACTACATAAAACTATATAAAACTAAATAAAATTATATAAAACTATATGAAACTATGTAAAACTATATAAGACTAAATAAAACTATATAAAACTATACAAAACTATATTGAACTATATAAAACTATATAAAACTATATAAAACTAATAAAACTATATGAAACTATATAGAACTATATAAAACTATATGAAACTAATAAAACAATACAAAAGATTGTAAAACGATATGAAACTATATAAAACTATATGAAACTATATAAAACTACATAAAACTATATAAAACTATATAAAAGTATGTAAAACTATATAAAACTATATAAAACTATATAAGACTATATGAAACTATATGAAACTATTTAGAACTATATAAAACTATATGAAACTATATAAAACTATATGAAACTATATAAAACTACATAAAACTATATAAAACTATATAAAACTATATAAAACAATATAAAACCATATAAAAGTATATATGAAACTATATAAAACTATATAAAACTATACAAAACTGTATAAAACTATATAAAACTATTTAAATCTATACAAAACTATATAAAACTATATAAAACTAATAAAACAATATGAAATTATCGAGAACTATACCAAACTACATAAAACCAATAAAACTGTATAAAACTATATAATACTATATGAAACTACATAAAACTATGTAAAACGAATAAAACTATATAAAACTATATGAATCTATATAAAACTATATAAAACTACATAAAACTATATAAAACTATATGAAACTATATAGAACTATATAAAACTATTTAAAACTGTATAAAACTATATAAAATTATATAAAACTGTATAAAACTAATCAAAGCATATAAAACTATATGAATCTAAATAAAACTATATAAAACTATATAAAACTGTATAAAACTATATAAAACTATATAAAACTATATAAACTGTATAAAAGTATATAAAACTATATAAAACTATATAGAACAATATAAGAATACCTAAAAATTTATAAAACTATATAAAACTATATAAAACTATATAAAACTATACAAAACTATATAAAACTATATAAAACTATATAAAACTATATAAAACCATATAATACTATATAAAACTATATAAAACTATATAAAACTATATGAAAGTAATAAAACAATACAAAAGATTGTAAAACGCTATGAAACTATATAAAACTATATGAAACTATATAAAACTACATAAAACTATATGAAACTATATAAAACTATATAAAACTATATAAAACTATGTAAAACTATATTAAACTATATAAAACTATATGAAACTCTTTTAGAACTATATAAAACTAAATGAAACTAATAAACAATACAAAAGATTGTAAAACGATATTAAACTATACAAAACTATATGAAACTATATAAAACTCTATAAAACTATATAAAACTATATAAAACTAAGAAAACTATATAAAAGTATATAAAACTATGTAAAAATAAATAAAACTAATAAAACTATATAAAACTATATAAAACTATATAAAACTATATAAAACTATATAAAAATATATAAAACTTACAAAACTATATAAAACTATATAAAAGTTCATAAAACTCTATGAAACTATATAAAACTATATAAAACTGTATAAAGCTCTATAAAACTATATAAAACTACATAAATCTATATAAAACTATATAAAACTATATAAAACTATATAAAACTAAGAAAACTTTATAAAACTATATAAAACTAATAAAACTATATAAAAGTATATAAAACTCTATAAAACTATATAAAACTATATAAAACTATATAAAACTATATAAAACTATATGAAACTATATAAAACTATATAAAACTGTATAAAACTAATAAAACTATATAAAACTATACAAAACTATATAAAACTATATAAAACTATATAAAACTCCATAAAACTATATAAAACTATATAAAACTATATAAACTAACAAAACTATATGAAACAATATAAACCTATATAAAACTATATAAAACTAACAAAACTATATAAAACTATATAAAACTATATAAAACCAACAAAACTATATAAAACTATATAAAACTAACAAAACTATATAAAACTATACAAATCTAACAAAACTATATAAAACTATGTAAA